>NC_134901.1:25995530-25998030 GCF_041734735.1 Babylonia areolata
GCACCAGTATACCTGCACATGTGTTGACCTGGGTGAGAGGGGGGAGGGGTGTGGGGGGGAACCTCCACCCTTTTACCCACCAGGCGCTGTGACCGGGATTCGAACCCGAGACTCTCAAATTGAAAGGTCCAACGCTTTAACCACTAGGCTGTTGCGCCTGTCACTATCCCAGTTTGTATCTTCACTCCCCACCACCACCACCCCACACCCCACACCCCACACCCACTCTTTTTCTCCTGTCTTGCAAGTGGTCGCCATCTGCCAGGTGGTGCAACAGCTTCATCTTTCCCGCTTTCCTGCGGGATGATTCTGGGTCAGCCCCGAGGGAGGAAGATGGCAGAGTGGGCAAGACGCTTAGCTGCCAACACAGTGTCCGTGAGGGTCTGGGTTGGAATTCCGCTCTCTCGCCCTTTCTCCCAGGTTTGACTGGACAAGACTGGAACTGAGCGTCTGACGATAAACATATGTCACGTGTGCAGCACGCTCCTGGCGCACCGAAAAAGAACCCATGACAACGAGAGTGTTTCTGTAGAAGAAACCCACTGTGATAGGTTCACAAATGATAATAATGATAATAATAATAATAATAATAATAATGATAATAATAATAATAATAATAATAATGATAATAATAATGATAATAATAATAGCATTTATATAGCACTGAATCTTGTGCAGAGACAGATCTAAGCGCTTTCACACCAGTCATTCACACGCATGCATAACTCTAAAACTGAAGAAAACTGAAGACAAGGAAGAGGCAGGGGAGGGAGGCTATCTTGTGAAGAGGTGGGTTTTAAGGCCAGACTTGAAAGAGCTGAGTGCGGAGACCTGACGAAGCGAAAGAAGACGTTCATTCCAAATGCAAGGTCCAGAGACAGAGAAAGAACGGCGTCCAACAGTGGAGTGTTTGAATGTGGGTATGCGTAAACAGAGTGGATCCGAAGCCGATCGTAGAGAGCGAGATGGAGTGTAGATGTGAAGGCAGTCACAAAGATAGGAAGGGGCAGATCTGTGAATACATTTATTACATTGAGTGCTGATCTTAAAATTTATTCTGTGTGAGACAGGAGCCAATGGAGATGTCGCAAAAGAGGAGTGATGTGCTCAGATCTTTTCTTTCTGAGGACGAGTCGGGCAGTAGTGTTTTGTATGCGCTGAAAGGACTGAACGGATGAAGCTGGCAAACCTGTCTCTCTTTTTTCTCTCTCTGTGTCTCTCTATATATACATCTGTCTCTGTCTCTCTCTCTGTTATAAGGTACTGGTTGAGAATACTACAGATGGATCAAAATAGATTGCCTTACATGGCTTATCAGATGTTGCTTGGATTAGATTTAAATGGAAAACAGTGTTGGGCTTCTCAACTTAGAGAAATATTATGTACAACAGGTTTTAATTTTGTGTGGTTGCAACAGGGTGTTGGTGATGTGAAAGGATTTCTTATTACTTTCAAGCAAAGACTTATAGATATCTTCATTCAAGAATGGTCGGGTACTATTAGTGATAGAGACAGATATTCATGCTACAGATCATTCAAAGTTGTATTTGAAAAAGAAAAATACATAACAAATGCTGATGAATATTGTTTCAGAGTGGCGTTGTCTCAGGCCCGATTTAATGTGCTTCCTTTAAATAACAATGTTAATAGGTACACTGAAAATGATGTTTTAAAGCATTGTCCTTTTTGCCAAGGTGAACTAGAAGATGAATACCATTTGTTGTTTGTTTGTTCTGTATATAATGATTTACGGACAAAATTTCTTCAAGACTGTTTAAACATGTCTCTTAGTTCACTTCTCCGATCAAACAACAAGCAGATAAATTTCCATGTATCAAAAAGTATTTTCCATGCGATCAAAAGGAGAAATCATATACTCAGACCTAATTAAGTAGAATTAATGTCAAGTCCATGAATATTATGATATTGTGTCATCTATTCAAGTGTTATAATACCCCTTCCCATGCCCCAGTCCCCTGGTTGTGAATTGTGGTCCATGGCCAAAGTTCATTAAAACAATTTCGTTCGTTCGTTCGTTCGTTGTCTGTCTGTCTCTGTGTGTCTCTCTCTCTCTCTCTTTGTCTCTCTCTCTCTTTGTCTCTCTCTCTCTCTCTGTCTCTCCGTCTCTCCCTCTCTCTGTCTCTCTCTCCCTCTCTCTCTCCTTCTCTCTCTCCTTCTCTGCCTCTGTCTCTCTGTCTCTCTCTTTATCTCTCTCTCTGTCTCTGTCTCTCTCTCTCCCTCTCCCTCTCTCTCTTTCGCTCACTCTCTCAGACGCTCCCGCTGTCTCCTGTCCATGCTGAGGCTTGTCTCTTGTCGCGTTGTATCAGTCGGGTCTATCTGTGATCGGAGGGATAAAAAAAAAAGCAAATATATTATTATAAAGAGACTGTAGAGAGTGAATATATTGTTGTTGTTGTCGTTGTTATTCTTATCATCATCCTCGTTATCCTCTTCCTCATAATGATAACACATAATAATAACAATGATAATAATAATGATA
>NC_134901.1:26003030-26008030 GCF_041734735.1 Babylonia areolata
GGAGGGAGGAGACTTCTTTATTTTTTTTTCCCCCCAGGGATTACATTTATGTGTTTCCGTGTGTGTACATGACACATAAACAAACGTTTAAAAACGTGAAACGGCGTCCAGTTGAATACTGTTGCAAGTGATAACCAGGGTCTAGTGGTTTGCAACGCCGCCGTTTTGACTGCAGCTTCAGCAGAAGAGAGTATCAGAAAACTGATGTGAATTTATCTGACGTGAACAGGAAGCAGCGTGTGTGAGAGGGAGGGACCGTGCAACAGGTGGCAAGAACCTCAGCGGCCGACTAAAAACTGCGTGGCTGGATATTATCGAAGGCACTGCGGTTCCTCTCAAACCGACCGTCTGGCATTGTCAGGTCAACGCAACCACTGCCTCTTTGTTTAACCCTTCGCGTACGGTTTATCTTTGTCACGGACGAATGATTATGTGGTAGAAAGAACAACAAAACAACAACAACAAAACCCTACTTTTTTCTTTTCAACGGATTTAGATGGTATGTTGAAGTTTTACATCATATTGTTGGCTTACGTGCGAGCATACTGGCAGCTGGTTGCACACACTTTGTTTTAGACAGTTGTCCATATCCGGAAATTACTGCCTTGTTGAGAGTTTTGTCTGAAAACCCAAGTTCATGCTTCGGCGTCTGGTAGAAAATCGGGGATGTAAAAAGTTGAACAATTTTCTGTAATCGAGGATTTCTTCCTTCTTTTTTTTTTAAAAAAAAAAAAAGTTGTTTTTTAAAAGACGCGTGCATTTATGAAATTACTACAATACGAACGCAAGCAAACGTCGAGTGTTCTAACTGAAGAGTAAAGAAATAGGATCTGTTGGGTTTTTTTTATTTTTTAGGTGAAAGCTCGCACCGAGTGTCCAGTTTTCAAGAACTGTATCTGATTGCTGAATGATTTCTTTTCCTGAGGAAAATCACGCATCTCCTGGTCGGACTTAAAGTTTTACGGAACACTTCACGGAAGTCACGCAAACATGGTAAGCGGTTTCAATAATAGCTGTTTGGAACTTTAAACAAAAGTTGTTGTTTTTTTTTTAAATTGAAAACTTTCAGTCTTCCTGCGTATTTCACGTGACAGCAATTTTACGCTGTTATTCGCTGAGTTCGAAGAAAAAAAAAGAAAAGACAAAAAACATTCACTCCAAAGCGACTTCTTGTGCTGTTACATTCTCCATCGACCTCACTGCTGGAAAAATAGGATTTCACAAGAGCCATTCGTGTGTTGTCAAAACTCTTCATTGCGGAGCGAAAAGCAACCGACAGCAGACAACGTCTGACAACAAGATTTCCACTGACAAACTGTTGACAGTTTCTGGGGACTACTATTGCGACAGTCGTTTTGTGATTAAAAAAAAAAAAAAAGACTCTTCACCACCGAAAAAAAAAAAGAATATTTAAAGACATCGCCTACAAACAAGATTTCCTAAAGCTTGTGTGCTGTGAAACAAAACGAAACAAAAATTCTGCTTAACAAAACAGAACTTTTACACAACGTGCTCAAACAGGATTTCGACCAAACAGGATTATGTGGTGGGAAGAAAACAAACACTGCTGAGAAACATTTCAGACTAGACCTTTAGACAGGATTTCAACCAAAAAAGAATTGAAAAGCACACAAACACACAGACACAGACAAAAGAAAAAACCATTGTGGAGACAGACTGTCAACATCTTCTAATAGGAAATCAACCAAAACAAAACAAACTTTGTGCGCTTCAAAAGAACAAAAAAACAATCATCACAGGCGATGACCAATCTGAACTTCAAACAGACCAGTGAAACAAAAATCACATGCGAAGACCAGTCGGAGCTTAATTAAGAAGAAGAAAAAAACCTGAAAATATCATAGGCGAAGACCAATCTGAGATTTATAAAAAAAAATAAATAAATAAATAAAAAATATAAAAATAAAAAGTTTAAAAAATAATAATGAAATAAGAAATCACAGCCGAAGACCAATCTGATGTTGAACAAAATCCACAAAAAACAGTAAAACAAAAATCACAGGCAGAGACCAGTTAGAGCTTAAAAAAAAAAAAAACCCAGTAAAGCAAACTTCTCATGCGAAGACCAATCTGAGCTTCAAAAAACTGTAAAAGGAAATGAAAAAAAAATTACATGCGAAGACCAGTCTGAGCTTCAAAAAACTGTAAAAGGAAATGAAAAAAAATTACATGCGAAGACCAGTCTGAGCTTCAAAAAACTGTAAAAGGAAATGAAAAAAAATTACATGCGAAGACCAGTCTGAGCTTCAAAAAACTGTAAAAGGAAATGAAAAAAAATTACATGCGAAGACCAGTCTGAGCTTCAAAAACCTGCAATTCTTTTTTTTAATCCCATGCGAAGATCAGTCTGACCTTAAAACAACAACAGTAAAAAAAAAAAAAAAAACAATAATCACAGGCAAAGACCAACCTGAGGACCTTCGCCAAGGGATTCCAGAAAAGTAGCTAGTGATGGTGATGCCTTGACCTGAGGTGCCTGAAGAGTGGATGTTGGCGGTGGATGGGGATGGTGGAGTCGACGAGGATGGCGGTGTGGAGGTCGTGGTGGAGTGGATGTCGTCGCTGTGTACGGCTGGGGCTGGGGCTGTGCCTGGTGGTGCTTCTGGTGACCTCGCCTCGGGACTGCCTGGCCAGCACTGAGGAGTGTGAGTCTGCGTGTCTGTCCGCCTTGTGTTTGTGGTGTGTTGTATTGTATTGGGTTGTGTTGCGTCGAATTGTATTGGGTTGTGTTGCGTTGCGTTGCGTTGTATTGTATTGTGATGGGTTGTGTTGCGTTGAATTGTACTGGGTTGTGTTGCGTTTGTTGCGGCGTTGCCTTGTATTGTATTGTATTGCATTGTATTGTACTGTTCTGTCTTGCATTGTATCGTATCGTGTCGTGTCATGTCGTATCATCTTGTATCGCTCTTCTTCACAACGTATTTTCTTTATTTGAAATTGGGGGCTGCTCTCCCCAGTCATACCCACTCCAGTCTTTCTGTTAATGTGTTATATATATATATATATATATATATATATATATATATATCTGTGTGTGTGTGTGTGTGTACACGTGTGTGTGTGCGTCTGTGTATGTGTGTGTGTGTGTGTGCTAGAGAGAGAGAGAGAGAGAAGAGACAGAGACAGAACCAGTGAGTTGCAAGTGAGGACAAAAATAAGTATTCCCTTCTAACACCGATGTGTCACATAAACAAGCGGTTTCTGTGGTTTGCAGGGGTTTCCTATGGCCTCTTACATTTTCAGCTCCCTCCTTTATTATGAATCTGGCCGTCAGCCCACAGGTGTCACCTCCCCTCCCCCGCCCCCCCCCCACGCCCCCACCCAAGATGCAGATTGTCCTCTTCTTCTTCTTCTGCTTCCTGTTCGTCATCATCTTCTTTTATTGTTCATTTTCGTCTTGTACTTGCTGTTGTCGTTGTTTATCTTCTTCTCCTCCTCCTCCTCCCCCTCCTCCTGCTCC
Source organism: Babylonia areolata (assembly GCF_041734735.1). Classification (NCBI taxonomy): domain Eukaryota; kingdom Metazoa; phylum Mollusca; class Gastropoda; order Neogastropoda; family Buccinidae; genus Babylonia; species Babylonia areolata. Next base: position 26,006,512 of record NC_134901.1, read on the forward strand.
TCCTCATTCTTCGTCTCCTCCTCCTCCTTCTTTTTCTTCTTCTTCTTCTTCTTCTTGTTCTTCCTGTTCATTTTTTCTTCTTGTTCTTCTTGTTGTTGTTCATCTTCTTCTCCCTCTTCTTCTTCTACTTCTTCTCCTCCTCCTCCTTCTCCTCTTCCTCCTCCTCATTCTTTTCCTCCTCCTCATTCTTCTTCTTCTTCTTCTTTTTCTTGTCCTCCTCCTCCTCCTCCTCCCCCCTCCTCCTCCTCCTCCTCCTTCTTCTCCTCCTCCTCCTCCTCCTCCTCATTCTTCTTTTTCTTTTCCTTCTTCTTCTTCTTTATGGTATGGTCAGTTTCGTTTCTAGCTCTTTAAACTCAGTGTGTGAGCTGGGCGGACTATGTTACGATGGCAGCGAGACATGGAAGGGTGAGGGAGAGAGTTATTTGGGGGACGGGGGTGTGGGGTGGGGGTTAAAGGGGAAGGGAAGGAAGTGAGGGAGGGTGGGGGGCTGTGAGGCGGTTGAGGAACGATGTGGAGGTGAGGTGATGAATGAATGAATGTCCTCTCTTCCCTCCAGCAGAAGAGAGATGGGCTGTAGATTGTTGGGGACAGATCGGTTCCGGCAACGGTACGTTGCCCCCGTGTCTCTGTCAGTCTCTGTCTTTGTCTGTCTTGTCTGTCTGCCTGTCTCTGTCTGTCTGTCTGTCTCTGCCTGTCTCTGTCTCTGTCTGTCTTGTCTGTCTGCCTGTCTCTGTCTGTCTGTCTGTCTCTGCCTGTCTCTGTCTCTGTCTGTCTTGTCTGTCTGTCTGTTTGTCTCTGTCTGTCTCTGTCTGTCTCCCTGTCTCTGTCTGTCTGTGTCTCTGTCTCTCTCTTCCTCTTTCTCTCTGTCACTCTGTCTCTGTCTGTCTGTGTATTTCTCTTGTCTGTCTGTCTGTCTCTCTGTCTCTGTCTCTCTCTCTCTCTCTCGATCGCTGTGTCGCTCTTTCTTCATTCTACTACTTTTTTTCTTTTATCCTCTCTGAAGATCTTGTATTGTCCAGCTCCCCACAGATTCTCTCATCACTACAGGGCTGGGTGGTTTAAATAAACAAAAACAAAAAAAAAGAAAAAAAAAAAAAAGAAAATAACTGGCAACTCTTTATCTCATTACCCTTGTTAAATAACATTTCATTTCTTTACGTTCCGTTTCCACCCATCTCTCTTTCACTCCCTCCCTCCTCCTGACGATGATGATGATGATGATGATCAACAACCATCTACCTGAAGATCTAGTCATCAGCCCCATCCACATGTAATAATTATGCAGCTTCGTTCAAACGTGTGTGTGTGTGTGTGTGTGTGTGTGTGTGTGTGTGTGTGTGTGTGTGTGTGCAGTGCGTGCATGTGTGAGTATGCACAAGTTTTTATATTGATATGCACTTGTATGTATCCGAATTTCTACTGTATCTGTGTTTGTGTATGATTTTTTTATTTATGTTCGTATCTTGTTATGTACTATCCCCCCCACCCACACCCGACCCCACCCCAATATTCCTTGTGA
>NC_134901.1:26018030-26033030 GCF_041734735.1 Babylonia areolata
TAAGTGTTGGTTTTATTTCAGCCATGATGTGGCTCTGTATTATCGGACGGGCTTTAACTCATTCGGCTCCGTGCCCAAACATTGCTCTGGCGTCAAAAGTCGTCTCATTGAAACGATTTTCATGTTCCCACATAATGCATAGACCGCAAAGAAAGAGAGGCGGGGGTGGGGGGAGGTGGGGGATGGGGGTGGGGGGGCTAACGTCTTTACTATTTTCGGTTGTGTTCAGTCGTAGCTTGGAGAGAAAACGGTAAATTTTCAGGGTTTTTTTTTTTTTGTTGTTGGTTTTTTTTTTTTTGTCCCCCCCCCCCTTCCGCACATCAGTGTGGCATAGAAGCCTGCCGAGGTTTGTAAACTTTACCTCAAGGTTGAATGGGTTAAGCACATGTGGTGTAGCGTATATGGATTTGACGGAACGCAGTGACGCCTCCTTGAGCTACTGATACTGATACTAAGCAACGAAGATAAGGGTGAGACTAGTGAGACTACCAGCAGGTCGTAGTTCTAACTCTTCTGCGCTGCCAAAGGAAACTGGAAGGGCATGTGTTGCCAGTTCCGGTTGGGAAAGTATCTGTTCTCCCGAAATGGTTCCGTTTCTGCGCAGGAAAGTGCGGAGAAACTTTTTAATCCGATATGAGGCAGCCCTTATCTGACGCCGACCTGTTTTGTTTTTTTGTTTTGTTTTTTTTTTGTTTGTTTTTCTTACTTGCGTTTGCCAGAGAAGCTCGGGTCAGTGAAAGCATTGCTGACGAAGGAACGAGTTTTCTGTGAGAAAAAGGGATTCAAACTTGTTACGCTTGGAGCGCGTGAATGTGTGCCTGCTCTCTGTCTGTCTGTCTGTTTGTGCCTCTGTCTGTCTGTCTCTTTGTGACTCTGTCTGTCTTTTTATGTCTCTGTCTTTCTCTTTGTCTGTCTGTCTGTCTGTCTCTCTCTCTCTCTCACTCTCTCTCTCTCTCTTTTGCTTTCTCTCCCTCTCTATGTCTCTCTCTCTCCCCCCTCTCTCTCTCCCTCTTGCTCTCTCTCCCTCTCTCTCTCTCCTCACTCTTTCAGAATCAGATTCAGAATAGCTTTATAATCTGACAAGAGAATTCAACGTGTGGCGACGTCTATGATAGATACAAATTACAGGCAGATTAGTTAAATTTGGCATTCAATATATGTATATATAATAAAATCACACTCAAACAGAGCGATAGCAAAGAGAGTCCGATAAAAACATCTCTTTCTCCTTCTCACCCCCTCTCTGTCTCTGTCACTCTCTTTCCATCACTCTCTTTCTCCCTTCTCTCTCGCTCTCTTTCTCTCTGTCTCTCTCTCTCTCTCCTTATCTCTTTCTCTTTTTGAAGTTATAGGCATTTATCAAGATGAGAGTTGATCTGTTTACCGCTTGTTTTGTTTGTGTTTTTTTTCACAGTTTTATGTCGATTTCAAGTTGGGTTTAATTTCTGAAAGTGGCGGACATTTATCAAAATGGAAGGAGAAATATGACAGACTGGAGTCATGATTGTTTTTGTTGTTGTTTCTTTGTTTGTTTGTTTGTTTTTTGTTTTGTTTTGTTTTTCTTATCGTCAACTTCTTTCTTTGTCGATTTGTGTAAGCTCATTGCTAGTGTGTTTTTTAAAATGGTGACTTTAATCTTCTGTGTCTGAAGAGATCAAATGACTGAGTAATTCTGACTGATGACCCTTCCATGTGTGTGTGAGAGAGAGAGAGAGGGAGAGAGGGAGAGAGTGTGTGAGTGCTTGCGTGTGTGTCGGTGCTTCAAAGCCATGAAAAAAACAAAACAACAACACCACCAACAACAACAACAACAACACTAGATATTTGTTTTTATCTTGTTTAATATACGTGCAGCAAACGATAATCCCCACCCGTGAAAAGAGGAGACCGCTGTGCATCTTTCCCCAGGGACGTGAATTATGCAGCAGCTGTGATACCGTGTACCACGTGCATTAGGTGATGAGTTTCTCTCTGGGCTCAACTGGGAGGGGGTGGTCAGTCTGCCTCGATCTGCGTCACAGTGGATAATGTCCGTTGATAGGTATTGTCACTGGAGGGGAGTGTGGGGGGGGGGGGGGTGTTGTTGCAATAGATTGTATCTTTTAAAAGTTATTGTCACTGGAGGGGGGTGTTGTTGCCTTATTCGTGTTGCAATAGATTGTGTCTTTTAAAAGGTATTGTCACTGGAGGGGGGTGTTGTTGCCTTATTCGTGTTGCAATAGATTGTGTCTTTTAAAAGGTATTGTCACTGGAGGGGGGTGTTGTTGCCTTATTCGTGTTGCAATAGATTGTGTCTTTTAAAATGTATTGTCACTGGAGGGGGGGTGTTGTTGCCTTACATGTGTCGCAGTAGATTGTGTCTTTTAACTCTCTCCATACGAACGGCGTAAGAGACGACGTTAACAGCGTTTCACCCCAATTACCATCATCAAAATATTGCAAGCGGAAGGCTCTTATACTTAAAACGTGAATGTTGACAAAGAATACCACAATTTTGACGACAGAAGCTAAAGGTTGGGTCATTGAGACACCCACTGGACATCCGAGGGGTCTGTGTAGAGGAGAAGGGAGGGCTGGCCGTACTGAGTGAGTTAATTAAAAGGTATTGTCCCTGGGAAGGGGTTTGTGCGCCAGTGCCTTCTCAACTGAATTTGTTGCTGTTCTGCAATTATTGCGGTTCTGTAGTGGTGGTTTATCAATTATTGTCTTTTGAAAGGTATTGTCACTGGAGGAATTCGTCTCATTTTGGGTCGCAGTAGATTGTGTCTTTTCAAAGGTATTGTTGACTCAACTAGGGCACGTGTCTTTTCAACTGACTGTGTTGCTGTTGTGTAATCATTACGGTTCTGTCATGGTGGTTTGTTAGATGGTGTCGTTTTAAAAGGTATTGTTACTGGAGGAATTTGTCCCATTTTGTGTGGCAGTAGATTGTGTCTTTTAAGGAACATATTGCCACTGGGAAGGGGTGCGTGCGTGTCTTTTCGTCTAAATTTGTTGCTGCTGTGTAACTATCATGGTTCTTTCATGGTGGTTTATTAGATGGTGTCTTTTTAAAAGGTATTGTCACTGGAGGAATTTGTCTCATTTGTGTCGCGGTAGATTCTGTCTTTTAACATGTATTGTTGTTACTGGGGTACGTGTCTTTTCAACTGAATTTGTTGCTGTTGTGTAATTATCATGGTTCTGTCATGGTGGATTATAGAATAGAATAATTATGTCTTTATTACCAAGTGTACCGGGGTCACAAGGAATATTGGGGGGGATAGTACATAACAAGATACGAACATAATCGAAAATCATACACAAACACAGATACAGTAGAAATAAGATACATACAAGTGCATATCAATATAAAAACTTGTGCATACTCACGTATGCACGCACTGCACACACACACACACACACACACACACACACACACACACACACACGGATGAGATGATTAAACCGAGGTCCCGTGTGCAGCATGCACTTAGCGCACGTAAAAGAACCCACGGCAACAACAGGGTTGCTCCTGGCAAAATTCTGTAGAAAAATCCACTGCGATAGGAAAAACAAATAAAACTGCACGCAGGAAAAAATACAAAAAAAATGGGTGGCGCTGTAGTGTAGCGACGCGCTCTCCCTGGGGAGAGCAGCCCGAATTTCACACAGAGAAATCTGTTGTGATAAAAAGAAAGAAATATAAATACAAATACTAATATAAACACACACACACACACACACACACACACACACACACACACACAAACACACACACACATAAACACACACACACGTTTGAACAGAAGCTGCATATTACATGTGGATGCTGCTGATGACTAGATATTCAGGTAGATGGTTGTTGGTTGCACAATTCTATTTATCACACTGGATTTGTTCGAGAGACAGGGCATTGACTGCTTTGGGGATACAGCTATTGGCGAAGCGATTGGTTTTCGTCCTTATACTTCTGTACCGTCGACCAGAGGGGAGCATCTCGAAAATCCCAAAAGCTGGATGTGATTCGTCCTGGCTGATTGATTTTGCTTTTTTTGAGTAGCCGCTTATAATATATGTCTTCTAGAGAAGGTAGATCAGCCCCGGTAATCTTGGTATTAGATGGTGTCTCTTCTAAAAGGAGTTGTTGTTTTTTTGTCCCATTTTGTGTCGCAGTAGATTGTGTCTTTTAAGGAACATATTGTCGCCGGGAAGGAGTGTGTGCGTGTCTTTTCAACTTGATTTGTTGCTGTTGTGTAATTATCACGGTTCTTTCATGGTGGTTTATTATAATGGTGTCTTTTTAAAAGGTATTTGTCACTGGAGGAATTGGTCTCATTCCGGTGCGGAGTGTGTGTGTGTACGTGTCTTTTCAACATGACTTGTCGCCGTTGTGTAATGATCGTGGTTCTGTCATGGTGGTTTATCAAACAGTAGATTCTTGTTTGTTTTGTTTCTTTGATTCGTTCTTATTTCGTTTCTTTACCCCCCCCCCCCTTCCCACCCACCCCCCTCTCTCCCCCTCCCCCCATCCCCCCTCTGTCTCTCTCTCCCCTATTATGTGAGTAACTTCGTCTCCCATTATGTAAGTATTGTATGTTTTCATTTTTGTGAATGTTTCTCGGTATTATGTTAATCATATATGTGTATTTGTGCGAGTATGTGTGTGTGTGTGTGTGTGTGTGTGTGTGTGTGTGTGTGTGTGTGTGTGTGTGTGTGTGTGTGTGTAGGTAGGTAGTAGTAGTAGTAGTAGTAGTATCATCATCATCATCATTATTATTATTGTTGTTGTTATCAAGTGCTGGGTTTGATGTTTTTGTTGTTTTTTTGTTTTGTTTTGTTGTTGTTGTTTTTGTTTGTTTGTTTTTTTTGTTATTTGTTGTAGTAGTAGTAACTTTTTTCTTCTTTCGATGTGTTTACAATTAGAAACTTTGTCTCTCATTATGTGAGTGAAGCATAATGTTTCATGTACGTTAATAATGATTATGTTCCATAGTTAATTGTTTATTTTGTAAACGTAAGTTTGTGCGAGTATGTGAGTGTGATCCCGCTGTGGGGTTATTGATTTTGATTTGTTTTTCTTACTTCAATTTTTTGTTACTTTGATAATAATGATGATTATGATCATTATGATAATAATGATAATGGATACTTGCTGAGCGCTTTCCTCCCATAAAGGGAGCTCAAAGCGCTTTACAATAAACATTAAACAGACACACGTACGCAATAACTTTACGCAATAAAGGAAGAAGAAAAAAAAAAAAGATTTAATGCACAAAAACATAAAACAGATTCGAAGACTACGCCTATTACATTACTTAATTACACACACAGGCACAGATACACACACACAGACACACACACACACACACACACACACACACACACACACACACACACAATTTGAATGGCTTATAGCTGAATATCTTTGGAAAGGGATGAAAAGTCTACGCATTGGCGTTTTCAAAAATATGTGTTTTCAGACCTATTTTAAAAGATTGAAATGAGGGAGAGTGGCCAAGATCGTGGAGGTAAAGTGTTCCACACAGATGGAGCTGAATGAGAGAAGGAAGAATCACCGAAGGATCGGGTTGTGTAACACACGGGGATCGAGTAGCCGCCGTGAAAATCGGAAGATGATTTCAGTTGTCGTGGGGGTGTGCAGGTTTGAATGACTTCTCCCAAATACTGAGGGGCAGCACCCGAAATGGAGTTGAAAGTTAGAGTCGCGACTTTGTACTGAATGCGGGCAGAAATTGGTAACCAGTGAAGCGAATGCGGAAGATGAGTGGTATTGTCAAGTCTTTTTGGTTCCGTAGATAAACCTTGCTGCTGCGTTTTGAACTTTCTGGGGGTTTTTGTGGTTGGATTTTGTATTGAGGACAACCAGTGAGGAATGGGTTACAGTAACCAAGTCTGAACAAGACAAGAGAGCACACCAAGACAGCGGAGATACTTTTTTGTGGTAGTAACTTTTTTTTCTTCTCCTTTCGATGCGTTTATATATTTTCCTTTTTGCCACAGGGCAGGGTGAATGAAATCGTATTAAGTGCTTACCTCATTTCCCTGGTTATACATCGTTTCTGTCTGTCTGTCTCTCTCTCTCTGTCTCTACCTGTCTGTCTGTCTCTCTTTCTGTCTGAGTCTGTCTCTGTCTGTCTCTCTCTGTCTCTCTCTCTCTCTGTCTGTCTGTCTGCCTGTCTCTCTCACACACACACTCTCTCTCTCTCTCTCTGTTTTTCTTTCTGTTTTTTTTTTTCCTTTCCATCCAATGCCTACCCCTCCCCCCCCAAGACCCGCCCTCCAATGCCTACCCCTCGACCCCTCCCCCCAATACCTCCCCCCCAAATGCCTACCCCTCGACCCCTCCCCCCAACCCTCCCCCCCAATGCCTACCCCTCGACCCCTCCCCCCCACCCCCCCCCCCAATGCCTACCCCTCGACCCCTCCCCCCAACCCTCCCCCCAATACCTGCCCCTCCCCCCAATACTCCCCCCAATGCCTACCCCTCTCCCCAATACTCCCCCCAATACCTACCCCTCAACCCCTCCCCCCACCCCCCACCCTCAATGCCTACCCCTCGACCCCTCCCGCCACCCCCCACCCTCAATGCCTACCCCTCAACCCCTCCCCCCACCCCCCACCCTCAATGCCTACCCCTCGACCCCTCCCGCCACCCCCCACCCTCAATGCCTACCCCTCGACCCCTCCCCCCACCCCCACCCTCAATGCCTACCCCTCGACCCCTCCCCCCACCCCCCACCCTCAATGCCTACCCCTCGACCCGTCCCGCCACCCCCCACCCTCAATGCCTACCCCTCGACCCCTCCCCCCACCCCCACCCTCAATGCCTACCCCTCGACCCCTCCCCCCACCCCCCACTCTCAATGCCTACCCCTCAACCCCTCCCCCCACCCCCCACTCTCAATGCCTACCCCTCAACCCCTCCCCCCAACCCCCCTCCATGACTACCCCTCCCCCCAAGACCTCCCCCATGCCTACCCCTCGACCCCTCCCCCTAAGCCCCCCCTCCGCCCCCAATAACTACCCCTTTCCCCCAAGGCCCCCCCCCCCCCCACAATGCCTACCCCTCCCCCCAACCCCCCTCCATGACTACCCCTCCCCCCAAGACCTCCCCCATGCCTACCCCTCGACCCCTCCCCCTAAGCCCCCCCTCCGCCCCCAATAACTACCCCTTTCCCCAAGCCCCCCCCACCCCCCCAATGCCTACCCCTCCCACCAAACACCCCCTCCCCCATACCTACCCCTCGACCCCTTCCCCCAACCTCACGCCCCCCCCCCCCCCCGGTCCCCCCCCACTATCACAAAAAACAAACAAACAAATAAAAAGTTGACCATGTCCACATTCCCTCAAGACGGACTGAGTAGTGTTCATAACAAGGCGTGGACATTCCCTCCGTCAGTCACACACAGCAGTAGAGGGGGAAGACATGTGGACATTGCCAGAAACGCACAAACACGACCCTCACACACATTTAAAACACACACACACACACACACACACACACAGCGGGTCGTTGTGCCCCAGATCAAATGTCAGCAGTCCGCAGAGAGTGATCATTGACACAGGTCGTCATAACATTTGTTTGTTTGTTGCTGGTTTTTGTTTGTTTGTTTGTTTGTTCTTTTGAACAAGGTCTGACTGGAGGTTCAAACAGCATGCTGATGGGAAAGCCAATGTTCGGAGCGCACATGGGAGTTTGATTGGGGAGAGGAAAGACATGGGCAAGCAAATCAACCGTCAGTCAACGAGACAGGGGGATGATTTGATGGGGGAGAGAACGAACGAAAGAACGAACGAAAATGCTTTAATGAACTTTGGCCATGGACCACAATTCAAAACCAAGGGACGGGGAGGTGGGGGCTTGGGGGGGGGGGGCGTGGCGGGGTGCGGGGGGGGGGGGGGGGGCATGAGACACAGAGAGAGAGAGGAGACAGAGATGCAGAGAGAGAGACACGGAGAGAATGAGAGGAGACAGACAGGGAGAGGAGAGACAGAGAGATAAGGACTGAGGGAGGGAGAGAGAAGGGGGTGGGAGGGGCTACAAACGGAGAGACAGAGAGAGAAAGAGATAGAGAGAGGGACAGAGGGAGAGAGAGAGAAGGAGGCAGAAGAGAGAAGGAGACAGACAGAGAGAGAGAGAGGTGGGGTGGAGACGGATAGACAGAGTCAGGGAGACACAGAGAGAGAGAGGGCGGGGGGGGGGGGGGGGCAGGTAGGGAGGGAAGGAGAGACAGCGAAGAGACGGAGGAAGAGATAAACAGAGAGATACAGAGATAGATAGTCAGAGAGAAGATACAGACAGCGAGAAGAGAAGAGAAGACAGGAATATTGAAAAGGTAATGGCCACAGCTGAATGGAGGTAATACACAGTTGATGACATGGCAAGCATGTTAGGGTGCCAATGCCAGTCTCGCATCTATCGTCTGCAGAAACTCAGAAACATCAGAGTTAATTCGAAAGCAATTCAAGGATTTTATAGATGTTTTATTGAATCTGGCAGAGTTGAGTTTAACTCTTTCCATACGAACGGCGAAAGAGACAACGTTAACAGCGTTTCACCCCAATTACCATCATCAAAATATTGCAAGCGGAAGGCTCTTATACTGAAGACGTGTATGTTGACAAAGAATACCACAATTCTGACGACGGAAGCTAAAGGTTGGGTCATTCAGACACCCACTGGACATCCGAAGGGTCTGTGTAGAGGAGAAGAGTGGACTGGCCGTACTGAGTGAGTTAACGACCTATCGGCAATGAGCCCTTAAGGTCAAGCTGTTCTTGGCTGTGGTCTTAGCTATGGGGGTGTGATGAGGTCAAAGCGTTGGTCCTGTGATTGAATCTGTGTTAACTTTCCTTTTATATGCTGACATGGTGACATGGGAGATCGGAAAAATCTCCACCCTTTACCCACCAGTTGCACCGAGATTCGAACGCGGGACCCTCAGATTGAAAGTCCAACGCGTTAACCACTCGTTGTGGTGAACATGCTTGGAAATTGGGTGGTTCACTAACTGTTGGCAATTACACGCTGTTCGCAAGTAGGCCTAAGTACCCAACAGCGAACTTTTAAAACGCCCAGCAAAGGAATATTTTTTACAAACAATTTTAGTTGTGTCTTCATATGAACGACTCATGCAGACAGTCTATATATATATATATGGAGACACAGAGAGAGAGGGTGAGGGGGGGGGGCGGTAGGGAGGAATGGATGGGCAAAGAGAGAGAGGTTGGGGTTGGGGGGAGGGGGGATCACACCTGTGACGCTTCACAAAGGGCGATAAGCAGATGCTTGTGATCTGTGTTCAATCAGTGTTTCAGTTATCAACGACTCGTGTGTATACCTGCGTGTCGCCGTGTGCATATTGCACCTGTTTAATCGAGTCATATTTAATGGGGATTTTTTCCTTGTTTTTGTTGTTGTTTTGTTTGTATGTGTGTGCCTGTGTGCGTGCGTGCGCGCGCGCGCGCGTGTGTGTATGTGTGTGTGTGTTTAAATTGTCTGAATTTGTTTTTGCGGCACCTGATGCAATAATGTCTCTTTATGAGATGATCAGCTTATTCTAATCTTATCCTGTCTTGTCAACAAACAAACAAACAAAAAAAGAATAAAGTACGTAAATGAAAAGAAATGCCAAGAAAGGTCACGCGCTTTTTCTATTCTTCGTCAAGAACTGCATTATTTCCCCCCCCCTTGCCAGTTCGCGGAATCTGACCACTAGTGTGGCAGCTTCCAGTTATATATATATATATATATATGTGTGTGTGTGTGTGTGTGTGTGTGTAGAAAAAACAACAACATATCTATCTATCAAGAGTGGACATCTTGTACGGATGTTGTAGGACAACACTAATATTGCCATTGGTTCTTTCCCAATGCGCTAAATGCATGCTGCACACGGGACCTCGGTTTCTTCGTGTCGCCCGAATGACAAGACGCTCAGTTTTAATTTTTCATTTCCCTTTTCTTTTTTTCTTTTCTTTTTTTTTCTTTTTTTTTTCCAAGTCAAAACTTGAAAGAAAAGGAGCCGACGAGAGAGCGGGAATCGAACCCACACCCTCACGGACACTGTATTTGGCAGACGAAATGTCTTATCCATTCTGCCACCTTCCTCCTTGGGATGGGGGGTTCTGTTAGCTACTTGCTGTAGGCTACAGCACAGTGACCGCAGTGCACTGTGGTACGGGAGTGTCAGCCACAAGGGTCCTGCGGCTGGGTGGGACATCGCCCTGTTCTCTCCCAGGGGGGTCTGCTGATGTCCCACCCATTTCTCCCACTGGTGTGTGTGTGTAGGTAGGTGGGTAGGGTACCCTGTCGTCCACACACACACACACACATACACAGTGTCATCCACACACACACACACACACACACACACAGTGTCATCCACACACACACACACACACACACACACACACACACACACACACACACACACACACACACACACACTCGTGTAATATCACTTACAGTGAAAAGACGTTAAACTAAAGAACGAACGAACACACACACACACACACAGAGTGTCGTTCACACACACACACACACACACACACACACACACACACACACACACAGAGTGTTGTCTACACACACACACACACACACACACACACACACACACACACACAGAGTGTTGTCCACACACCTACACACACACACACACACACACACACACACACACACACACACTCGTGTAATATCACTTACAGTGAAAAGACGTTAAACTAAAGAACGAACGAACACACACACACACAGTGTCGTCCACACACACACACACACACACACACACACACACACACACACACACACACACACACACACACACACAGAGTGTCGTCCACACACACACACACACACACACACACACACACACACACACACACACACACACACAGAGTGCCCGAGGGATGGGCACTCCTGGGGCCTGGCAACGTACTATACCGTGCTGCCGTTGACAGACCAGCTATGATGCGTGCACCCGGAAGAATGGGCAGCGTCTCTTGACAGGGGAGGGGGGTGGCGGGCGAAGAGGCACTGGGGTGGTGGTGGGGGGGGGGGTAGAACCACCCTGCTGTTGACAGACCAACCATGATGCGTGCACCCGAGGTATGGGCGGCCTCTCTGACAGGGTGGGGTGGCACCATCATCATCCTGCCGTTGACAGACCCACGAGGTCCCCCCAAGAGGGGGGATGGGAGGGGGGGGGGCAATTCTTGAGGGCAACCACTTTTCCTGGGGTTGACAGGTCTGTGGTGGTGCTGTGTAGCGAGTCTTTCTCTCTCTCTCTCTCTCTCTCGCTGTTGCTCTTTCTCGATCTTTCCCCGCCCCCCCCCCCACCCCCCGCCACCGATAAGCGAACAGTCAGTGTCGGACATCGGTTTGTGAGAACCGTGTTTCGATTCATGGTGACGGCGTGTGAGTAAAGCGCGCACACACACACACACACACACACACACACGCGCGCACTCACACAAATATTCAGAAGATGAATTCAGCACGTGTTATTTTCGACATGAACAGTGGCCATTCAGTTGCTGTCAGTATACACACACACACAGACACACACACACACACACACACACACACACACACACACACACACATGTTCAGTACGTGATTCTTGATTACAACGATATGAGCAGGGACAATTGCATTGTTGTTTGGAAGAGAGAGGGGGGGGGGGGGGCAGGGGGGGGGGGGCATTAAATTTTCAGCACACACACACACACACACACACATTCAGAAGATGAAAGCACGTGATTTTCGTTCATTTCGAAATGCGCTGGGAATCTTGCAGTTTTGCTTTAGAGAGAGAGAGAAAAAAAGAGAGAGAGGGCCATTGAATTGTCAGCAAACACACACACACACACACACACGATACACCAAACACCACACACACACGCCACACACACACACACACACACAGACACACACACACTAAAAGACTTGTTCATTATTGTGAGAAGTGCAGCGTAATTCCTATAAGCCAAGCTGGCTTTAGAAAAGGTAGATCCTCCACAGAACATCTAGTCAAACTGACTACACAGGTAAAGCAACAGTTTGCAAGGCGAAAAAACGTACTAGCGACTTTTTTATGTGAAAAAAGCATACGACCAAGTGTGGCACGCTCGACTTTTATATAAACTGAAAAATATCGGTATCACAGGCAATATTTATGATTATATTAGAAGGTGTTTTTTTTATCAGATAGATTTATACAAGTAAAAATAGGAATACCTACTCAAACCCCAGACAATTACACATGGTGTTACTACAAGGATCGGTAATTTCGCCGATTTTATTCAATATATTATTAGCAGATCTACCTAACAAGCTAGCTAAAGATACAGTCTTGGTTCAATTTGCCGATGACATTTGTTTATGGGTGAAGGTGACAATGAAATATAAAACGCCTACTAGGACATGGAATTACATAAAGAAAATATACCAGCGGGAACTTGATAAAATTAGCAACTTTATGACAGAAAATGGCTTATCGTTGTCCTTAGAAAAAACAAATATGATGCTGTTTAATACAGGATCAGACCCAGAAAAGCTCCCCGTGTTTACAATAAATGGTTCTATCATTAGATATACACAGTCTGTTAATTTTTTGGGAGTCTATCTTTCTTCAAAGCTTTCGTGGAATTATCATATTGACTATATACTAAACAAAGCAAGAAAAGGTCTAAATTTCCTTAAAATAATTTGTAAACAGCACTGGGGTCAAGATACCAAAGCGTTGATATCTCTCGCTACCTCCTTCGTATGTTCACGCTTGACATACGCTCAATAGGTATTTTTCAGTGCTCCACTGCATTTGTTAAAGAAGCTGCAAAGCATTGATTGTAAGGCTTATAAACTCGCTCTAGGTGTGCCCATTCTTACATCAAATTTAGGGACTTACAGAGAAGCAGGTGTTTTATCTCTTGATGAACAAAGGAAAGCTTCAGCCGCGAAATTCGTTATCAAATCTTTCGCATATGAAACCTTTTCAAAAGAAGCTAACTTGAGTTCACAAAAAGATTTTGCTAAAAGAGCTAAGACGATACAGTCTATGACATCCATTAATACATTTGCATTAGATATCATTAGTGCTACGGAATCAAAAGACAAGCAAATTGCAAAAATACCTACTTTTTCACCAGTCCCTGAATGGGAGCAGTGTAAAGCTACCTTTGACATGGATTATACAGATTTATCCAAGAACCAGTCACCATTTTTGTTAAAACCTGAAGTGCTCTCCCATATAGAAAATCAATATTCAAACTATCTAAAAAATATACACAGATGGATCTGTTCTAGAATATGGTAATTCAGGAGCGGCTTTTGTAATTCCTTCATTTAGAATAGAAAAATTATACTATATTGGTAGACAATATCCCATTTTCACAGCTGAACTTATAGCCATACTTATGGCCCTAAATTATATTTCAGACATTCCGAAAACTGTAAGTGAAATTTTATTATGTGACTCGAAGTCAGTATTACAAGCTATAGAATCACCAAATTCAAAGAAGAGAATTGAGATGAAAATGGAAATAAAACATATTATTCACCAACTGACAAAACAGGGCATTAAAATAACTTTCTGTTGGGTACCTTTGCACTGTGGAATATCTTCAAATGAGTGGGTAGACCAAGCAGCTAGAAGAGCAGCACGTAATTTCGAAGGCGCAATACAACTTGACATCCAGTTAGATCAACATGAATGCATTAGTTGCATAGAAAATGTATCTAGAAATCGATTTAAGAAATTACTTATAGATTCAAATAATCAATATTACCAATGTTGTGTAAACACAAAGAATGCAGCTAATCCCAAACATTTTGACACCAGCAGCACATTCAAGACAAATTACAAGTCTAATGTATAAAATTTCTAAAAATATAAAATATATATGCGGTAAGCAAATAATTGTAAGCCATCTACTCATCCATTGTCCGAGCATAAGACAGTTAATTCCAAAAGATGTAGTTGATGACTTTTCTTCCAATATTCCATTAACCACTGAAAAGATTTTGAATGATTATGCATTGCTTAGAATGTTTTCGGAAATTTTAAACTCCAGTCCAGTTGGTATCCTCCTTTGATGTATTATAATTAATGTTGTTATTTATATTTACATTGTTGTAGGTTAATACTTGTTGATATGCATATACATATTCTCCTTCCCATGACACCTCATTCAATACACACACAATCTCTTTAGACTTTTCCTTATAATATACTTTTCCTCTGATACATAACATGAACACCATTTTACACTAATATTCACATGCATTCCATTTCCTTTATCCACTACTTTACTTCTTTCTGTCTAAAAACACTCAGAGTGAATAGACGTTAAACTGAAGAAAAACACACACACACACACACACACACACACGCGCGCGCGCGCACGCGCGCACGCACGCACGCACGCACGCACGCAGTACTCACACTCTATCTCTCTTAGTTTATACAGTAATTTTATATCAGTTCAGACGTTTGAAGCATGCATGTTTGTGGTTTTATGACTTCATGTCTGTCTGTATGCATTATATGTATGCTTATACACTCAATACATAATGTACATATATGTTAATGGCATCGAATCCCACACAGACCCCCTGTACCACCAAACTGCACCCGTTTGTGGGTTTTGGTTTGGTTTTCCTTTTTTTTTTCATGATGGAAATTGGGATTTCCCGTTGTTCCAAGGAAGGTGGCAGGATGGTTAAGACGCTCAGCTGCCAATACACAGAGTCCGTGAGGGTGTGGGTTCGAATCCCGCTCTCGCCCTTTCTCCTAAGTTTGACTGGAAAATCAAACTGAGCGTCTAGTCTTTCGGATGAGACGATAAACCGAGGTCCCGTGTGCAGCACGCACTTGGCGCACTGAAAAAGAACCCATGGCAACGAGAGTGTTGTCCTCTGGCGAAATTACGTAAAATGAAATCCCCTTTCATAGGTACACAAATATGTAAGCATGCACTCAAGGCCTGACTAAGCG
>NC_134901.1:26035530-26038030 GCF_041734735.1 Babylonia areolata
AGAGAGAGAGAGAGAGAGAGACGAAACGAAACGAAACGAAACGAAGCGAAATTTTATATAACCAAGGAAATGATACAAGCAATTGATATACTTTTTCCACGCAGCCCTGGGAGAAAAAAAAAACAAGCAAACAAACAAAAAAACTAGATCAAATTCAGCACTCGAGAGAGAGAGAGAGAGAGAGAGAGAGAGAGAGAGAGAGCACCTTTCATTATGATGAACAACTTTTCTTTTCTTTTTTTTTTTTTTTTTAGTCCAAAGCCCAGTCGTACCTTATCTTTACTTTCCCTTTGAAATACATCGCTTACATCCCCACTGTCAAGAAGCACCATGGCACAAACATGTATGTAAGCAGCCCTGTCGACAGACAGGCGGGATCGTGTAGTGTATTCACCATATGCTGTCAGATGATAGGTAATATGCTGGTTTTCACGCTTTTGATCAATGGGTGAGAGACAACAAGGCAGACGCAAAGATCACTCATCTTTCTGCCAGCTCTGGCTGGCCCAGTGAGAAAGGTTTTCCCGCGGTGAAACTCCACAGGATATCTCTTGCAAGGCGGGCTGGTCTTGGCAACTGTCATAAACAAGAGAGGATAGGGGTACGTGGCGAACAGAGCAATGTGTGTTTTGTTATGTAAGGTTGTGTGTGTGTGTGTGTGTGGCTGTGTGTGTGTGTGTGTGGCTGTGTGTTGTGTGTGTGTGAATTTCTAAGTATGTGTCTCTGTGTGTCTGCGAATGTGAATGTGTGTGTGAATGTGACCATGAATGTGTGCGTGTGTGTGTGTGTGTGTGAATATGAATGTGTGTGTGTGTGCAAATCTCTATGTGTCTCCGTGTGAATGTGTGTGTGAATGTGAACATGAATGTGTGCTTGTATGTGAGTGTGTGAATGTGTGTGCGTGTATGTGTGTGTGAATATGAATGTGTGTGTGTGTGTGCGTACGCGCGCGCGCGCGTGTGTGTGTGTGTGTGTCTGTGTGTACGTTAGTGTATATGTTTGTACATGTGCGCATGCGTACGTGCGTGTCCATGTTCTGCAACTGTACTGGAATTCTGTTGACCTTATTCTGCTGGAATTCTGTTGACCTTATTCTGCAGGAATTCTGTTGACCTTATTCTGCAGGAATTCTGTTGTCCTTATTCTGCAGGAATTCTGTTGTCCTTATTCTGCTGGAATTCTGTTGACCTTATTCTGCTGGAATTCTGTTGACCTTATTCTGCTGGAATTCTGTTGACCTTATTCTGCAGGAATTCTGTTGACCTTATTCTAATTCTGTTGACCTTATTCTGCAGGAATTCTGTTGACCTTATTCTGCTGGAATTCTGTTGACCTTATTCTGCTGGAATTCTGTTGACCTTATTCTGCAGGAATTCTGTTGACCTTATTCTGCAGGAATTCTGTTGACCTTATTCTGCTGGAATTCTGTTGACCTTATTCTGCAGGAATTCTGTTGACCTTATTCTGCTGGAATTCTGTTGACCTTATTCTGCAGGAATTCTGTTGACCTTATTCTGCTGGAATTCTGTTGACCTTATTCTGCAGGAATTCTGTTGACCTTATTCTGCAGGAATTCTGTTGACCTTATTCTGCTGGAATTCTGTTGACCTTATTCTGCAGGAATTCTGTTGACCTTATTCTGCAGGAATTCTGTTGACCTTATTCTGCTGGAATTCTGTTGATGATGCCAAGCGTTCAATATCACACAAAGTTACAAAACGATCGCAACAATCATCAACACTTGAAGGTTGTTAACCCGATGGATTCATGAATGTTCCGTGCCCACAAGACTGGTTTTTGACTCACTTGTGTAAACAAAGTGAGTCTATGTTTTAACCCGGTGTTCGGTTGTCTGTGTGTGTGTGTCTGTGTGTCTGTGGTAAACTTTAACATTTACATTTTCTCTGCAACTACTTTGTCAGTTGACACCAAATTTGGCATAAAAATAGGAAAAATCCAGTTCTTTCCAGTCATCTTGTTTAAAACAATATTGCGCTTCTGGGATTGGCACAAAAAATAAAGAATGAAGCCTAATTATATGCAAACTGCATTTACTGTTATATTTATATTTTTTGTATTCTCTAAACTTGGCACTTTGATCTGATATTCTGACCCAACAGCTAGAGCAGTCATTATTATCATTTTTTGTTCAAACAGGAACTTCTTTTGCTAAGCATGGAATTTTTATTTATTTTGCAAACGTTTTGCTGCAGATAGTAAAAAGGGGAAATTACTCTGTAATGCTAGTGGAGTTAATTTGCTTTAAACTGATCTTTCTCATCTTAAACATTATATTTTGAAACAAGAGAGGCAAGGCCTTCAAGACTCACTTGTGATGCACTTTTTTTTTTAAAATCCAAGTTTTTTATGTATTGAGTATAATTTCAAAATGTAATGTTTAAGATGAGAAAGATCAGTTTATAGCAAAGTAAGTTCCCCAGCAGAGTAATTTCCCTTGTTCTGCTATCTAAACCAAAACGTTTGCAATAAATAAAACTTC
>NC_134901.1:26048030-26060530 GCF_041734735.1 Babylonia areolata
AATACATCCTTTAGGTCCCTACCAATTACGGGTAGTTGCTCATCGCTGACATTGTAGAAAACTTTCGTAAGGGAACCTTGCTCAAGTTTGCTATGCAAGGGTTAAAGCGTTGTGTGTGTGTGTGTGTCTGTGTGTCTGTGTGTCTGTGTCTATTTTTGTGTTGTTGTTTTTGCTTAGCCTGTGTTTATTATTTTCTATATTTTTTACATACGGTTTTCTTATAAAGAAAAAAAGAAAACATCAAACAGGCCTCATAGTTATAGAGAGAAAAAAGAAAAGTAAAGAAAACAATAAACGGCTGATTTTTTTTATCTCATTATTTCCACCTTATAGATTTTCTCACATGTCTGTCTGGGTTTCAGAGAATATGTTGCCTCGTATGACTAAACTGTGCCAATGTGGGAGAGGGAGAGAGAGAGAGAGAGAGAGAGAGAGAGAGAGAGCAATGTTGTTCAGTTCTTTCGACATGTGAAGGACGGGTCAGGCTTCCTCGTGGTTCTGTCTGCCAGGTGAAGAAACCTATACCAGAGTAAACGAAGAGCACCCCCACCCCCCACTCCCCTCTCAAAGTCTCAAATATGAAAATGAAAGCAGCAGGTTCCAGAGTGTCTTTAAGACATTGAGCGGAAACATAGCCACACACACACACAGTCTATGGCAACTGGTGACAACTAAATGAGGGACAGTGATGGGGACAAGAGAATATCGCAAGAACATGCTTAAAAAAAAAAACATCTCAAGATTTCAACACAAGAACAGCGCACCATTTTACAGGAAGGGTTTCCCGAAACACGTCTTGTCTTGTCTTGTCTTGTCTTGTCTTGTCTTGTCTTGCCTACTGTTGTTCGCACCATGCAACTGGGGTCACATTGAAAAGAAATGACATGCATAAATACAAGTGATGATAACAAAACATCCAGGCCTAACTGTGCTGTTTATTTGTTTGGTTGTTTTTTGTTGTTGTTGTTTTGTTTTGTTTTGTTTTTGTTTTTTTTGGGGGGGCGTGGGGTTCACATTCGCGTTACATGTTGCATTATTTCTAATAATTATTTGGTTGACTCTCCATCAGAAGGCTGCATTCCAAACAACTCGTTCAACCTCAACGGCCTTACCTCTCGAAATAAACAGATCCGTAAACAGCACAAAAACTAACAAAAACTAAACGAACAAAAGACTATGTAATCATCTCTAATGAAGAGAAAACAACGACGACGACAGACAAGAACTAGAGTGGCCGAAATCGATCAATGGAGAAATGTGAAAAAACGTGGTTGTCATTTAAGACATGCCCAAGCATCGGAATACGACTGCCTAAATCAAGGGAAAGAAAAACACAGCAATTAACTTCAGGGAGACAACTGTTGCACCCGGAAGCTGAAAAGGCAAGAACATTTGTAGAATGAAAGCGACTTTTGCTTCTTTTTTTTTCCTCTTTGACTATAAACATGGGGTCACACTCATCCATAAAGCAAGCGAAGGAGGCTGATGAGGTAAAACACCGTATTTGGAGAGAGAGAGGGGCGGGGGAAGGGAAAGAGCTGGATTGCTAATCACTGGGGCCAATTAGTGTAACTAATTTCCCCGAAAGAGAATTGGGAGAACAATGCCAAAATAAAACAATGGGAAATTGGGGCATGCTTTGGTTGGATTACTCCTTCTTTTTTTTTCTTTCTTGTCTCCTGCTCTGACGAGTGATGGTGATGAAGACGATGATTATGACGACGGTGCTGGTGATGGTGATGGTTGTGATGTTCATGGTGATGTCCATGATAGATGATAGTGATGATTTTGGTGAAAATATAGTGATGGTTGTGATGTTCATAATGATATTCATGGTAGATGATAGCGATGATGGTGGTGAAAATATAGTAATGGTTGTGATATTCATAATGATATTCATGATAGATGATAGCGATGATGGTGGTGATGGTGAAAATGCAATAAAGGGTTTCAAAATGTAGTAACAGGCCTATGTAAGTGGTGATAAGTACGTGACAACTAATAGCAGCAATCGAGGAACTGGAGTTGAAGAAATCGACGAAGAAAGTGGTAGTGATGATGACGACGACTATAGCCGCTAGTTGGAGGAGGAAGTGACATGTTAAAAAATCAACCGCGTGCGAAAGTCAGTCATAATATATATTCGTTCGAAGTCGATAGTTTGTCTAAATGCTTATGGCGTTTTTGCACGCACGCGCATGTGTGTATGTTTATCCCTGAGCCAAGTTTGAGACAGACAACAGCAACAACAAAAAAAGAGAGCAGAAGGTACCGCCCTTGGCTCATTCACACATCACAGTAACGCTCTGCAGTAGCGTATGTGGAGTGATGGCCTAGAGGTAACGCGTCCGCATAGGAAGCGAGAGAATCTGAGGGCGCTGGTTCGAATTACGGCTCAGCCGCCGATATTTTCTCCCCCTCCATTAGACCTTGAGTGGTGGTCTGGACGCTAGTCATTCTGATGAGACGATAAACTGAGGTCCCGTGTGCAGCATGCACTTAGCGCACGTAAAAGAACCCACGGCAACAAAAGGGTTATTCCTGGCAAAATTCTGTAGAAAAATCCACTTCGACAGGAAAAACAAATAAAACTGCACGCAGGAAAAAATACAAAAAATGGGTGGCGCTGTAGTGTAGCGACGCGCTCTCCCTGGGGAGAGCAGCCCGAATTTCACACAGAGAAATCTGTTGTGATAAAAAGAAATACAAATACAAATAAAGCCCTCAGCAACGGACAGCTGCTTAACGGTGTTTTCAGTCACACATGCACACCATTGTTCGATGATTCCAGACCACACATGCACACCATTGTTCGATAATTCCAGACCACACATGCACACCATTGTTCGATGGCTACAGGCAATAAGTTGTAGATGTAGACGTCGGAACAGGGTTCCAATATTCGGAATCAATCATCGGTTCGCTGTTGAAACCAGGCTGTCGCGCCTTTGAACGACTAACGATTTTTTTTCGTTTCGGGGAGAAGGGGGGCGGGGTGCTTAACTTTATAGACGTTTCATGAAGCTACAGAAAAAACTGTTTGCCTTCTATAAGGAAGAGTCTGGTGTACGAGGCGAAAGATAATTCTCACAGTACCAAACCCGCCCTACCAGACTATTCAGACATCTAGTTTCTTTTTTTCTTTTTATCATATACCCTCTCCCTTTTTTTCTATCTATAGATTTCTTTTCACAGTTGGTCATGTGTCTTGGGTTCTAAAATGGCATCAAAATTGATATCATATATTCTTATGAAGGACAAAATTTCCTTGCCACCCAAAAAACAAAACAAAAAACAAGAGAGGCAAGGCCTTCAGGACTCACTTGTGATCAGTTAAGTCCCCTAGCATTAATTACAGAGTAATTTCCCTTCTTTACCATCTGCACCAAAACGTTTGCAAAATAAATACAAATTCCATGCTTAGCAAAAGAAGTTCCTGTTTGAACAAAAAATGATAATAATGGCTCCTCTTGTTGTTGTGTCAGAATAAGAAGTCAAAGTGCCAAGTTTAGAGAATACAAAAAATATAAATATAATAGTAAATGCAGTTTGCATATAATTAGGCTTCTTTTTTATTTTTTTGTGCCCATCCCAGAGGTGCACTATTGTTTTAAACAAGATGACTGGAAAGAACTGAAGTTTTCCCATTTTTATGCCTAATTTGGTGTCAACTGACAAAGTATTTGCAGAGAAAATGTCAATGTTAAAGTTTACCACGGACACACAGACACACGGACACACACACACACACACACACAGAGAGAGAGAGAGAGAGAGAGAGAGAACCGAACACCGGGTTAAAACATAGACTCACTTTGTTTACACAAGTGAGTCAAAAATCGTACCCTCTTCCCTCCCTCCCTCCCTCCAAACCTCCCTCCATCCCTTCCCCATTCCCTTGTCCCTGTTGTCTCACACACCAATCTTGTCTCCCCCCACCCCCACCCCCCACCCCCACACACCCCCACACACACACCCCTCCTAGCCCTCCCCTCCCACCCTCCACCCCCCATTGTCTTTCTAGCTACTCCAGACATTACTTATATCATGCCTTCGATATTGTTTTCTCTTCTTTCAATCGAATAGAAACCTTGGCAGCTGGGGCAAGGACCTCTTTTGGGGGGGTGGGGGGGGACGCGTGTATCGAAGGAATGTTATTATGGAGTGGAGTGATGGCCTAGAGGTAACGCGTCCGCCTAGGAAGCGAGAGAATCTGAGCGCGCTGGTTCGAATCACGGCTCAGCCGCCGATATTATCTCCCCCTCCATTAGACCTTGAGTGGTGGTCTGGACGCTAGTCATTCGGATGAGACGATAAACCGAGGTCCCGTGTGCAGCATGCACTTAGCGCACGTAAAAGAACCCACGGCAACAAAAGGGTGGTTCCTGGCAAAATTCTGTAGAAAAATCCACTTCGATAGGAAAGACAAATAAAACTTCACGCAGGAAAAAAATACCCCCAAAAATGGGTGGCGCTGTAGTGTAGCGACGCGCTCCCCCTGTGGAGAGCAGCCCGAATTTCACACAGAGAAATATGTTGTGATCAAAAGAAATACAAATACAAATATTGCTTACAAGAGCCTGGTTAAGGAGGAAACAAAATGTGTGAAAAAATGGATAGAGAGAGACAAAGAAAAAAAGAATGAATGAATGAAAACGAAAACATTAAAAACAGAAAGAAAGAACAACAGAAAAAAAAACTTTTTTTTTTTTTTAGGTGCAACAAAGTATAAGATATGAGCAAGAAATAAAGAAGAGAGACAGAGGTAGATCAATGAATAAAGAGAGAGAGAGAGCGAGAGAGAGAGAGAGAGAGAGAGAAACTCAGAACTCAGAACTGTTCTAATGTAGGTCCACCGACCTGTATACATATGAATGCACGTGTTATATACACACACGTATGAAAACCCAACCTTGAATTGGAGAGAGAGAGAGAGAGAGAGATTGGCAAATAGCATTTCACAGCCCAAATGCCAAGGGGGATAATTCGGCTTATGCCTGTGACGAAGAGAACAGAAAGAGAATGGGGGGAAATAAAAAAAAAAAAAGTAACCTAAAACACACACCCACAAACACGAAAACATCCATACATCTGTGGGCAGCTGCACAGATATCTGTTCCACTCTGCTCATGTCTCATGTTTCAGTTTCAGTTTCTCAAGGAGGCGTCACTGCGTTCGGGCAAGTCCATATACGTCAACACCACATCTGCCCAGCAGATGCCCAGCCAGCAGCATAACCCTACGCTCTTTAGTCAGGCCTTGACCGTGTATGCAAATGTCAACGTGTACCTATAGCTATCAGAGTGGGGTTTTTTGTTTCCTACAGAACTTTACCAGAGGACAACACTTTTTGTTGCCATGGGTTCTTTTTTTTCTGCAACCCAGTGACAAGACGCCCACGTTGATTTTCCAGTCAAACTTGGGGAGAAAGAGCGAGAGTGGGGTTGGAACCCAGACCCTTTCACGGACTCTGTATTGGCAGATGAACCCTTCTTCTCCATTCTGCCACCTTCTCTCCGCATGACTGCTCGCTGTACATCAGTCAGTTACTTGGCATTATGTATGGACATGTGACCATCCAACTGTGTATCTGGACCTCTCTTTTTAGAGGGTTTATATTTATCTCAGAGAGAGTGAGAGGGAGAAACATACACAGAGAGAGAGAAACAGAAACACAGAGAGAGAGAGAGAGAGAGAGAGAGGGGGGAAAGATAACCCCAGTCGCGAAAACACACAGAGAGACGGAGAGACTTTCAGAGCTTCCTAATGCAAACGCTGGCGGTGACATCAAAGGCGAATCTCGAAGAAGAACAGCAGGAGGAAGAAAGAGAAGAAAGAGACAGACGAAGAAGAAGAAGAAGAAGAACACCTTCCCAGATGTTCACTGATGAAATCACGCGCATGCGCACACTGTTGCTAAAAGTGCCCTCTGGGGGGTGGGAGACGCCAGGAAGCAGAGACGTAGAGCTGACGGCGGAGACAAGAGGGACGCTCGTGTCCAACAGCTTGTTTTCGCCTTGTTGATGTTTTTTTTAAATACATTTATTATTTTTGTTGTTGTTCAAACACTTCCTCTCATCTCCCCCCTCCCCCCTCCCCATTCCCCCCTCCGCCTCCCCTACCTCCCCCCCCCTCCCCGCCCCCCGCTCTCCCTCCTTCCGCCCCTTCCCCTAACCCTCCGCCCTCCCTCACACATAGTTGGCGTTGCCATGGTTCGCCATTGTCATCCTTCTTCTTCTTCTTCTTCTTCTTCTCTCTCTCTCTCTCTCTCTCTCTCTCTCCCTCTCTCTCTCTCTCTCAATATATATATATATATATATATATATATATATATGTGTGTGTGTGTGTGTGTGTGTGTGTGTGTGTGTATGTATTTATATGTGTGTGCGTGTGTGTGTGTGTGTGAGATGAATATGTATATATATATATATATATATATATATTTGTGCGTGCGCATATGTGTTTGTAAGTACACACACACATATAGATAGATAGATATAACACACACACACACACACACACACACACACATATATATATATATATATATATATATATATAGATATATATATATAGATATAGATATATATGTATTTGTATGCACGCCGTGTACAACTAGGAGGCAAGATTGTACTGGCTGTCCCCCGTGCTGCAGCCTTGGAGGGGCTAGCTGGCCACCAGGGACCACTCACCACGCCGCCGACTGTCCTGAAACCCTGTTGGCCGAGAGAGTGGGGGTGAACCTTGGACAAGACACTATAATCGGATCGTAGCCCAGATAGTTGGGGACAAGCAGTTCCCCTTCTCCGCTGTTCTGACGGTCATGGATGGTCGGACACGACTGACTATCACACACACACACACACACACACACACACACACACACACACATACACACACACACACACACACATACACACACACACACACACACACACACACACACACACACACAGAGACACACACACACACACACACACACACACACACACGCACACACACACACACGTCTCTCTCCCTCTCTCTCCCTTCCCTCTCTCCCCTTCTCTCTCTTTCTCTCTCTGTCTCCCCTCTCTCCCTCTCTCCCCCCCCCTCCCATCGCTATGTATGTGCCTGTCTGTCTGTCTCTCTCCTTTTTCATGTACCGATACGCCCTCTCTGTCTCTCTGTCTCTGTCTCTCTCTCTCTCGTTCTAATTTGTACCTACTATGTCACAAGAGCTTCACAGCTAATGACATTAAACATTTCAGTGTTCAGTGTTCTCTCTCCCCTTCTCTCTCTCTCTGTCTCTCTCTCTCTCTCTCTCTCTCTCTCTCTCTCCCCTTCTGTCTCTCTCCCTCCCTCCCTCTCCCCCCCTGCCCCCCCTCTCTCTCTCTCTCGATATATTTATTTTTCAATAGATAGATAGACTAATAGATAGATAGATATGTAACGAATGTCTGTGGAGTTCCTCGGGAAAGCATATCAGAACAGTGCAGTGCCGCTCTTGTTGCTCATGTCTTCGTGTAATATATTCTAGTGTCCGCCTGTCAAACTGCTTTTTTTTTTTTTTCTTTTTTTTTTTTTTTTTTCCTTTCTTTTTTTTTTTAATGTAGATCATTGTTTTAGAAAGTTATTTCGCTTTGCCTTGGTATTTTTTTGTTTGTTTGTTTTGTTTGTTTGTTGTTGTTGTTGTTTTTACCACATGCCTCAACACATGCTGCACACGAACCCTCGGCTTATCATCTCAGCCATAGAGTCTGTGAGTGCGTCCGCGCGCGCGCGCACGTGTGTGTGTGTGTGTGTGTGTGTGTGTGTGTGCGTGTGTGTGTGTGTGTGTTGAGCGTGATCTTCATTCGTCCTTTCCTGTCTCCAATCCCCCCCACCCCCACCCCCTAGCCCCCACCCACTTGTTTTATCTGTTTGTTGGATTTTGTTTTCCTTCTCCGAGCCTTTAACCAAAACCATCCAGTGGTGTGCTGCTGCTGTTGGTTCTTTAACCCCTCCACTGCCAAACTCGCACTTATGCACAAGCTAGGTAGAGGACCCATGTCACTGAAGGGTGACCAGATCATGGGTCTGTTGTCCATGAACCTACTGCTCTTTATGTTCGATGGTGGGATAGATAGGCCGTTATTTTCTGCACATCACAGGGAGAATCCCCAGCTGTTCTCAGACACCATCTTGTTTGTGCCTGCAGCACAAGGGAATTTTTGCACTCTAAATTGACTGGCGGTGAAAGGGTTAAAAAGAATATAAAAGAAAGAAGAAGAAGAGAAAAAAAAGAGCTAAGATTTGGGATTGTTGTTTTCTTTTGTGTAAACGCCCTTTGAAATAAAGCACAAGGTTTGTAGAGAACAGAAAGGGACGCTGTAAGAGAAATATTGACGATGTGGAAGGAACTGCGGAGACGAAAAGGGAGAAAAAGAAGAAGAAGAAGGAAAAAAACAGAGATAGAAAGAAAAAAACGAATGAATTAATAAACGCAAATAACGAATTAATACACAATAAAAAAATATATATATAAAAAAGACTGAATGAATAAGTGAATGAATGCAAAAAGGAATTAATGCTCAAGGAAGAAAACAGTGATTGAATGAATGAATGAATGAATAAAAGAAAGAAAGAATGAATGAATAAAATAAAGAATGAATCTATGAATGAATGCAAAAACAAAAACAAAATGATACACGAATAAAAGATCTAATGAACGAAACAAATGAAGAATAGATATCGGAATGGATGAATGAATGAATGAATGAATGAATGGCTCAGTGGGTAGCCTGATGGATGTGGAAAATAAAAGAGTGCAAGAGCGAATTAGTGTCTATGTAGGTGTACCAACATGAAAAAGAAAATAAAAGAAATAAAGCCAAAAAAAAAAAAAAAAAAAAAGGGGGGAAAAACAGATAAATAAATGAACAAATAAAAGTAAAACAAATGAGATCGTTGGTGAAAAAGAAAGCAAGAAAAAAAAATAGAAAATGGATTTTAAAAAGAGAGAGAGAGAGAAAGAAAGAAAGATACAAGACAACGGAATTAAAAGGAAAGAAAGGGGAAAAAAAAGAGAGAAAAAACAAACAGAAAAGAAATGGTATTTGGAAAGGACCAAAAAAAATGGAAAGAACTAAAGACAGGCATAAACTTAAAAGGAAAAGAGAAAGAATGAGAGAGAAAAGAGAGAGACAAGATAGTAAGAGACGCGACAAAAAAAAAAAAAAAAAAAAAGGGTCATTGGAACGGACAAAAAAAAAAAGAACAGAACTAAATACAGACATAAACTATTCGTTTCGTATATTCGTATTTGTATTTCTCTTTATCAAAGCAGATTTTTTCTGTGTGGAATTCAGGTTGCTCTCCCCATGGAAAGCGCGTCGCTATACTACAGCGCCACCCTTTTTTTTTTTTGTATTTTTCCTGCGTGCAGTTTTTTTATATTTGTTTTTTTGTTTTTTTTTGTTTCTCTTATCGCTATAAAATAAAATAAAAATTATATATATATATATATAACGAAAAGGAAAACAATATAAGAGAAGAACTGAGAAAAGAAAGAGAAGACACGTGTGTGGTGGCAAAGATCGGACTGACAAGAAAACAAGATGGCCAAACGGTGAACTCTTGCTTTCATTTCCACCTCTACACCCCGCCCCCCCCCCCCCCCCCCCCCCCCCCCCCCCTCCCCCCCATTCAACCATAAACACCATGCCGTACTTTTTGGACGTGGAAAAGGGTAAGACTGCCTCCACGGGCGGCGTCTTACAAAGCAGAAAAAAAAAGAAAAGAAAAAAAAAAAAAAAAAGATTAACTCTCTCCATACGAACGGCGAAAGCGACGACGTTAACAGCGTTTCACCCCAATTACCATCATCAAAATAGTGCAAGCGGAAGGCTCTTGTACTGAAGAGGTGAATGTTGACAAAGAATACCACAATTCTGATGACAGAAGCTAAAAGGCTGGGTCATTCAGACACCCATAGGACATCCGAGGGGTCTGTGTAGAGGAGAAGAGAGGACTGGCCGTACTGAGTGAGTTAACCATCGGCCTTGATAATTACCGCCTGGTAGTAAATATCATGACCTTTCTTTCTATTTTAGTTGTTGTTTCTCACGACGGCTCTATGCCTCTCTGTCTGTCTGTCTGTCTGTCTGTCTCTCTGTCTCTATCTATCTATCTGTCTATCTATCTCTCTCTGTGTGTCTCTGTCTGTCTGTCCCTCTCCCCTCTCTCTATCTGTGCTTTAATTGAAGGCGCATCGAACTAATTAGCTAAACAGATATTCATTGAATGATGATGATGGTGATAATAATGATAATGTGTTAATGATGATGATGGTGATAATAATAATAATAATAATAATAATGATAATGATAATGATAACAACAACAGCGATTATGATGATAATGGTATGAATACATGTTAATGTTATGATTATGACAATACAAATAATGTTTATAGAGATTGCATGATGATGATTTTCATTATCATTACCTCATGCTCTGAGACTGGTTGGCAATACTTAAGCTATGAATCAGTGAAAGAAAATAATAATCATTTGGAAAAGAAGATATGTAACTATGAGTCATTCTCTCTCTCTCTCTCTCTCTCTCTCTCTCTCTCTCTCTCTCTCTCTCTCTCTCTCTCTCTCTCTCTCTCTCTCTCACGCACACACGCACACACGCACATACATACACATACATATACACACGCACGCAGACACGAGCACGTAGACATGCACGCACACGCACACGCACAGATAGATAGATAGATAGATAGATATACACACACAAACACACGCGCGCGCACACACACATATATAGATAGCTAGATATATAGATAGATAGATAGATATACACGTGCACCAGCGCGCTCTCACACAGACAAACAAACAAACAAACGGACGGGAACACTTATGTGCCCTCACATAGGATGATAGCCAGCCAGACACAGTGGGTGTGTGGAAGGACAGAACGGGTAAGGGAGAGAGAGAGAGAGAGAGAGAGGGGTGTGCAGACAGACAGGCAGACAGACAGAGAGACAGACAAGACAGGCAGACACACAGACAGAGGAGGAGAGAGCAACCTGTTGAGGTCACCAGAAGAAATGAGACAACGAAAGGAAAGTTGTTTGTTGTTTGTTTTGTTTTTTAATTAGAAAAAAAAATGAAAACAAGAAAAGAGTATTAAAAAAAAAAGTTTATTAAGCAAACGAAGATTGCAAGCCAAAGAGAACAAACAAACAAAAAACAAAACCAAAAAAAAACTAAAGACACAAAAGTCCTTGCGGAGACTCACATTCTCGTTAAGTTAAAAAGTTAACTCAGTACGGCCAGTCCTCTCTTCTCCTCTACTCAGTCCCCTCGGATGTCCAGTGGGTGTCTTAATGACCCAACCTTTAGCTTCCGTCGTCAGAATTGTGGTATTCTTTGTCAACATTCACCTCTTCAGTATAAGAGCCTTCCGCTTGCAATATTTTGATGGTGGTAATTGGGGTGAAACGCTGTTAACGTCGTCTCTTTCGCCGTTCGTATGGAGAGAGTTAAGCAAACGAAGATTGCAAGCCAAAGAGAACAAACAAAAAACAATACAAAAAAAAAAAAAAAAGACAGAAAAGTCCTTGCAGAGACTCACATTCTCGTTAAGTTAAAAAGTTAAACAACGAGTTAGTCTTGCTTGCAGATTTTTTTTTTTTTAATGATAATAAATCATTGCATATCTGCATCATGATTATGTAATGGCAAATCCTGTAAATTGGTGGTGATTGTTAACACATAATGTGCACCACGTTCATTGTCTTAGTTAAACTTACTAGTCAGTCTTTCAGGTTTTTATGATGGTAATTATTGCATATCCACAGCAGGGAATAAGAACGGAAGGACATGGGGGAGAGAGAGGGGGAAATAGGACATGGGGGAGAGAGGGGAAAATAGGACATGGGGGAGAGAGGGGAAAATAGGACATGGGGGAGAGAGGGGAAAATAGGACATGGGAGAGAGGGGAAAATAGGACATGCGGGAGAGAGGGAAGAAAATAGGACATGGGGGAAAGAGGGGAAAATAGGACATGGGGGAGAGAGGGGAAAATAGGACATGCGGGAGAGAGGGAAGAAAATAGGACATGGGGGAGAGAGGGGAAAATAGGACATGGGGGAGAGAGGGGAAAATAGGACATGGGGAAGAGAGAGGGGAAAATAGGACATGGGGGAGAGAGGGGAAAATAGAACATGGGGGAGAGAGAGGGGAAACTAGGACATGGGAGAGAGAGGGGGAAATAGAACATGGGGGAGAGAGGGGAAAATAGGACATGGGAGAGAGAGGGGAAACTAGGACATGGGAGAGAGAGGGGGAAATAGAACATGGGGGAGAGAGAGGGGAAACTAGGACATGGGAGAGAGATTGGAAAATAGGATATGGGGGAGAGAGGGGAAAATAGGACATGGGGGAGAGAGGGAAGAAAATAGGACATGGGAGAGAGATTGGAAAATAGGATATGGGAGAGAGAGGGGAAAATAGGACATGGGGGAGA
>NC_134901.1:26078030-26085530 GCF_041734735.1 Babylonia areolata
TTCCGTCTCTGTCTGTCTGTCTGTCTGTCTGCCTCTCTCTGTCTCTGTCTGTGTGTGTGTGTGTCTCTCTGTCTCTCTCTCTCTCTTTCTCAACCAGTGCTGACCACAGTTTGTGTCTGTGAATGCGTGCAAATTAATTTTGAAAATCATGTGCAACTGCGCTCGGATATATATATATATATGTGTGTGTGTCTGTGTCTGTGTGTCTGTGACTGTGTCTGTGTGCGAATGTGTGCGAATGTCCGCGCTGGAATTAGTGTGCATGTGAGGGAGATGTTTACACACACACACACACACACACACACACACACACAGAATCTTTTATTCATTTCAAGGCCTCAGCTCAAATATGAAGAGGTCCAATATGAATAGTAGTGAAGAAAAAAACAACTAGAGAGAGACAGAGACAGACAAACAGAGACAGAGAGAGAGACAGACAGACAGACAGAGAGGCAGACAGACAGAGATAGACAGACAAACAGAGAGACAGTAAAACGGCGTGTGCTGGGTCAAAAAAAAAAAAAAAAACCGCCATGGTGCCAGACGCCTTTGACGTGGCTGAAAACGAACGGAGGATTTTTTTTTTCCCCACCAAGTGAACCGTGCACCTGGGTAATGTTTTCTTTCTTTGTTTTTTTGTTTTTTGTGTTGTTGTTGTTGTTGTTTTTGGTCCTCGTCACTTATCTCGTCTTCCTTTCTTCTGCTACTGTTCTGTCTGGGTGAACGTGTTTTTTGGGGGGTTGGTTTGTTTGTTGTGTGTGTGTGTGTGTGTGTGTGTGTGTTTGTTTGTGTGTGTGTGTGTGTGTATGTGTGTGTGTGTGGGGTGGGTGGGTGTTTGTGTGTTCGTTTGTGTGTGTGTGTGTGTGTTTGTGTGTGTGTGTGTGTGTGTGTGTGTGCATGTGTGTGTGTTGTTTCCTGTGTCTTCTCCTCCGCTTCTAGAATTCTTTCGTTTTCTCCGCCTTCCCCTCCTCCTTCTTTTCTTTTCTTTTCTTTTCTTTTTTTTCTTTTTTTTCTTCCTTTTTTCCCCCTTTTTTTCTCCGCCTCTCTAGGTTTTAATTTGGTGCCTTTGTAATCTTCGGCATAGGTTCTTTTCTTTGTTTGTTTTGTTGTTGTTGTTTTGGTAACTTTTCTTGTTTCTGGTAACTTTTTTTTCTTTTCCTTTTTTTTTATTTTTATTTTTTTTTTTTTTTGTTCTTGTCTTTGTTTTTTGCTTTCACTTTTTCCTTTTTTTTTCTTTGTCTCGTTCTTCATTTCTTCTCTTTCTGTCTTCAGTTTCTCTTTTGTTTTCTTTTTTTTTTCCCCCTTTTTTTTCTTTTTCTTTTTTTTTCGGTTTTTTTTTCTTTCGCCTTTCTTTATCGCGGTCATTTTATTTTCTCGTCATTTTTCATGGACACTTTCTCGTCATTTTTCATGGACACTTTCTCGTCATTTTTCATGGACACTTTCTCGTGGACACCTTCTCGTCAGATGCCTGACCAGCAGCATAACCAAACGCGTTTAGTCAGACCTTGGATTGCATACATATATCAATTGGTGTACCTATCAGAGTGGATTTCTTCGACAGAATTTTGCCAGAGGACAACACCTAGCTGCCATGGGTTCTTTTTCAGTGCATCAAGTCCGCACTGCCCCACGAGATCTCGGTTTTGTGTTTTATAGGTGCTTGAATTCAAGTCTAAAACCTCGTCAGTTGACTCTCTCAGACTTTGGTCCGATTCGCAGACCAATTCTGAGTTCAGCTCTCAGACTATTATCAAATTCATTACGGACCAAGTATTGTTCTAATGTCAAGTGCATATGCTTTAGTAACCTGACAATTGAGCATATAATTTTTCACTGTAGCTTGATGAAGCCTTTTGTACACGAAAGTGTGTCTTCACAGGTGACTGAGAACGTTGATGTTTTTGACTTTTTGCATTCATTATCAGTTGTTTCGTTTGTCAGTTTAACGACTTCTCTTTTACGAAGTCCTTTAAGTAATTTCCTGTAACTGTATTTAGAGGTTTGTATTTTTTTTTCTTCCAAATTTCACCCACATTTTTACGCTCATTTGCCCAGTTTCCCCCAACCCTCCATTCATCCACATCTCCCACCCCTGCCTTCTAACCGATAATACTCAGATGTATTCATAAATACTTTAACAAAATGTCTTCAATCACCGATATGTGTGACGGGACATTAAACAAAATTCCTTCCTTCAGTTTTGCGTTGTCTCATCTGAAAAGAATAGACGCTCAGTTTGAATTTCCAGGCACACTTGGGAGAAAGAGCGAGAGCGGGAATCGAACCCAGACCCCTCACGGACACTGTGTTGACAGATAAAGAGGTCTTCACCACAAAGCCTCCAGACAGCAAGCTTTATACTTCATTATTTATCACATGTGTCGGGAACCTCGTGTTCAGCGCATCTACTTGAAAAAAACAAAACAAAACAAAACATCCATGAGCAGACATGAAATATGCAATGACCTTCTTCTTCTTCTTCTTCTTCTTCTTCTTCTTCTTCTTCTTCTTCTTCTTCTTCTTCTTCTTCTTCTTCTTCTTCTTCTTCTTCTTCTTCTTCTTCTTCTTCTTCTTCCTCCTCCTCCTCCTCTTCTTTTCCCTCCCCATAGTATAGTCATTTTTCTTTCTTTCTATACCTTCTTCCTACTCAATATTCTTTGTTCATCCATCACCATTTTCTTCTCCCTCATCATTTTTTTTTTTTTTTTTTTTTTCATGTTCTTCCATTTTTGCTCTTTCGGAGTTGTCTTTTGTTGTAAATCGTTTCTTTATAATAAAACAACAACAACAACAACAACAACAACAAAGATGTAAACCGCAGCTGAACTGTCGTGTCATGATTTGATATCGCACACGATGTCATTATGTATATCTCTGTGTCTGGTAGTGGTAATCATTATGTATCTCTGTGTCTGGTAGTGGTAATCATTATGTATCTCTGTGTGTGGTAGTGGTAATCATTATGTATCTCTGTGTCTGGTAGTGGTAATCATTATGTATCTCTGTGTGTGGTAGTGGTAATCATTATGTATCTCTGTGTCTGGTAGTCATTATGTATCTCTGTGTCTGGTAGTGGTAATCATTATGTATCTCTGTGTCTGGTAATCATTATGTATCTCTGTGTGTGGTAGTGGTAATCATTATGTATCTCTGTGTCTGGTAGTGGTAATCATTATGTATCTCTGTGTGTGGTAGTGGTAGTCATTATGTATCTCTGTGTCTGGTAGTCATTATGTATCTCTGTGTCTGGTAGTCATTATGTATCTCTGTGTCTGGTTGTGGTAATCATTATGTATCTCTGTGTGTGGTAGTGGTAATCATTATGTATCTCTGTGTCTGGTAGTGGTAATCATTATGTATCTCTGTGTCTGGTAGTCATTATGTATCTCTGTGTCTGGTAGTCATTATGTATCTCTGTGTCTGGTAATCATTATGTATCTCTGTGTCTGGTAGTCATTATGTATCTCTGTGTCTGGAAGTGGTAATCATTATGTATCTCTGTGTCTGGTAGTCATTATGTATCGCACACGATGTCTGGTAGTCATTATGTATCTCTGTGTCTGGTAGTCATTATGTATCTCTGTGTCTGGTAGTCATTATGTATCTCTGTGTCTCGTAGTGGTAGTCATTATGTATCTCTGTGTGTGGTAGTGGTAATCATTATGTATCTCTGTGTCTGGTAGTGGTAATCATTATGTATCTCTGTGTCTGGTAGTCATTATGTATCTCTGTGTCTGGTAGTCATTATGTATCTCTGTGTGTGGTAGTGGTAGTCATTATGTATCTCTGTGTCTGGTAGTGGTAGTCATTATGTATCTCTGTGTCTGGTAGTGGTAGTCATTATGTATCTCTGTGTGTGGTAGTGGTAATCATTATGTATCTCTGTGTCTGGTGGTCATTATGTATCTCAGTGTCTGGTAGTCATTATGTATCTCTGTGTCTGGTAGTCATTATGTATCTCTTTGTGTGGTAGTCATTATGTATCTCTGTGTCTGGTAGTGGTAATCATTATGTATCTCTGTGTCTGGTAGTCATTATGTATCTCTGTGTCTGGTGGTCATTATGTATCTCTGTGTCTGGTAGTGGTAGTCATTATGTATCTCTGTGTCTGGTAGTGGTAGTTATTATGTATCTCTGTGTCTGGTAGTCATTATGTATCTCTGTGTGTGGTAGTCATTATGTATCTCTGTGTCTGGTAGTGGTAGTCATTATGTATCTTTGTGTCTGGTAGTGGTAGTTATTATGTATCTCTGTGTCTGGTAGTCATTATGTATCTCTGTGTCTGGTAGTGGTAGTCATTATGTATCTCTGTGTCTGGTAGTGGTAGTCATTATGTATCTCTGTGTCTGGTAGTCATTATGTATCTCTGTGTCTGGTAGTGGTAATCATTATGTATCTCTGTGTCTGGTAGTGGTAATCATTATGTATCTCTGTGTCTGGTAGTCATTATGTATCTCTGTGTCTGGTAGTCATTATGTATCTCTGTGTCTGGTAGTGGTAGTCATTATGTATCTCAGTGTCTGGTAGTCATTATGTATCTCTGTGTCTGGTAGTGGTAGTCATTATGTATCTCTGTGTCTGGTAGTCATTATGTATCTCTGTGTCTGGTAGTGGTAATCATTATGTATCTCTGTGTCTGGTAGTCATTATGTATCTCTGTGTCTGGTAGTCATTATGTATCTCTGTGTCTGGTAGTCATTATGTATCTCTTTGTGTGGTGGTCATTATGTATCTCTGTGTGGTAGTCATTATGTATCTCTGTGTCTGGTAGTCATTATGTATCTCTGTGTCTGGTAGTCATTATGTATCTCTTTGTGTGGTGGTCATTATGTATCTCTGTGTGGATATTCATTATGTATCTCTGTGTCTGGTAGTCATTATGTATCTCTGTGTCTGGTAGTGGTAATCATTATGTATCTCTGTGTCTGGTAGTCATTATGTATCTCTGTGTCTGGTAGTGGTAATCATTATGTATCTCTGTGTCTGGTAGTGGTAATCATTATGTATCTCTGTGTCTGGTAGTGGTAGTCATTATGTATCTCTGTGTCTGGTAGTCATTATGTATCTCTGTGTGGTAATCATTATGTATCTCTGTGTGGTAGTCATTATGTATCTCTGTGTCTGGTAGTCATTATGTATCTCTTTGTGTGGTGGTCATTATGTATCTCTTTGTGTGGTGGTCATTATGTATCTCTTTGTGTGGTGGTCATTATGTATCTCTTTGTGTGGTAGTCATTATGTATCTCTTTGTGTGGTGGTCATTATGTATCTCTGTGTGGTAGTCATTATGTATCTCTGTGTCTGGTAGTCATTATGTATCTCTTTGTGTGGTGGTCATTATGTATCTCTTTGTGTGGTGGTCATTATGTATCTCTGTGTCTGGTAGTGGTAATCATTATGTATCTCTGTGTCTGGTAGTCATTATGTATCTCTGTGTGTGGTAGTCATTATGTATCTCTGTGTAGTAGTCGTGATGCCCCTTCGACCTCCATCCCCCTTCCCATGTGTTTGAATAAATGACTTGTGGCCGATGTACAGCAAACCATCTCTCTCTCTCTCTCTGTCTCTCTCTGTCTCTCTCTGTCTCTCTCTCTGTTTGTCTGTCTGTCTGTCTGTCTGTCTGTCTCTCTCTCTCTCTCTCTCTCTCTCTCTCTCTCTCTCTCTGTCTCTTCCTCTGTTTCTCTCTATCCCTCTTCACTTTTCTTCTTCTTTTTTTTCCTCTTCTTCCAACTCCTGACCGCTGTAAGAGCGTTAAAATGTCTTGTTTAGTATTCGGGTTTCGGTCTTGACATCCTGCTGAGCCCTATTTTTCTTCAATTCTTCTTTTTTCCCCCTTTTTTTCAAAAAGAAAGGCGAAAGAACAAAAACAAAAAAAAACAAAAGAAAAAGAAAAAAAAGGAAAAAAAACAAAAGGAGAAACTGAAGACAGAAAGAGAAGAAATGAAGAACGAGACAAAAAAAAAAAAAAAAAAAAAGGAAAAGAAAAAAAGTTACCAGAAACAAGAAAAGTTACCAAAACAACAACAACAACAAAAAAACAAACAAAGAAAAGAACCGATGCCGAAGATTACAAAGGCACCAAATTAAAACCTGGAGAGGCGGAGAAGAAAAAAAAGGGGGAAAAAAAAAAGAAAAGAAGGAGGAGGGGAAGGCGGAGAAAACGAAAGAATTCTAGAAGCGGAGGAGAAGACACAGGAAACAAAACAAAACACACACACACACACACACACACACACACACACACACACACACACACACCCCTCACCCCGCCACACACCCATTTTTTTTTGTATGTGTGTGGGTTTGTTTGTTTTTGGGGGGGAGTGTGGGGGGGTGGGGTTCCCTTTGTTTGGTGGTTTTTTCTCTGTCTGTCTCTGTCTCTGTCTGTCTGTCTGTCTGTCTGTCTGTCTGTCTGTCTCTCTCTCTCTCTCTCTCTCTCTCTCTGTGTCTCTCTCCCTCTCTCTGTCTCTTGTTATTGATGTTTTGTTGTTCTCTCTCTCTCCCCCCCCCCCCCCACTCCAGTCACCGGACGGAAGACAAACACAGGAGGTATGACGTGAGCAGTAAACATCTGAAGGCTGAACCGATCGATTTCTGCCAGACGGTTGTGGCTCGATTTTTTTCCCCCTTCTTTTTAAGATGTGTTGGTGGTGGTTGTTTGTTTTTTTGGGTTTTTTTTTTTTTTCTTCTCCTACTTTTCTTCTGTCTTCCGCAGAGAGAGAGATTTGTCTTCCCTTTCTCTTATCTATCTGTCTTTGTGTCTATGCCTCGCATCGCCCCCCCCACCCACCCCCCAAACCCTCCTCCACCTGTCTCTTTCCAACCCTATCCATATAATTTTCCCATTTTTCTCTCTCCGTCTCTCTCTCTCTTTTTTTTTTATTGTGTCTCTTCTTCAGTGTGTTTTTGCACTCCTTCTATCATTCTTTCTCTTAGCTCTCGCTCTCGCACTCTCTCTCTCTCTTTCTGTGTGTGTGTGTGTGTGTGTGTATGCGTGTCCCTCTGTATATCTCTCTCTCTGTGTCCCCCTGTGTGTGTGTGTGTGTGTGTGTGTGTGTGTGTGCGTTTCCCTCTTTATCTCTCTCTGCCCCCCCCTCTCTCTCTCTCTCTCTGGAACCGATCGATTTCTCTCTGGAAATATTACCACTGTACAAGCAATCTGAATACAATAAAATGGTCCTCATGTTCAAAGTACACAACCACATGGCACCACCGTACCTCAGTGAATTTGTTCAAATGGCAACAAAGCGTTACGATTCAGATAATTATATTCTGCCTCGTGTACGCATTGACTTGTACAAATCTAGCTTTGCATTTTTTTTGGACCATCTGTTTGGAACTCTCTTCCTACGTTCGTCAAGACAGGCGATTCATCATCGTCCTTCAAATCAAGGGTACGAAAACTTCTGCTCCACAAACAATAGACCCCCAAACCAAATATAACCGGCCTAAAAACATCATGACCTTTTTTGTGAAATGTATGCGCTGTCTATTCCT
>NC_134901.1:26100530-26103030 GCF_041734735.1 Babylonia areolata
CATTTCACAGCCACACAGCGATAAGAATTACATTTAGTCCTGGATACATCGACGATCACTTGAACATATTACAGCACCGACATGGCTACAAATCTGGACGGTGTATAAAAAAAAACATGCCATCATAATATCACATTCTTTCAATTCAAGTCTTTCGGATAAGACGACAAACCGAGGTCCTGTATGCGCATGTAAACAGGAGAAAAAACAACAACAGCAACAACAACAACAAAACCACGGCAACGGAAAGGTTGTCCCTGGACAAATTCTGAAGAAAACTCCACTTTATTAGTAAAATAAATAAACTGGCAGAGAGGTTTTGATGTTGGTTTGTTCGTTTATACATATACGTATATACATATATATATATATATATATATATATGTGTGTGTGTGTGTGTGTGTGTGTGTGTGTGTGGTGCTGCACGCAAATAAATCTGTTGTGACAAAACGTATACCTCCAACATCTCCATTGGCTTCCTGTCTCACACAGAATAAAGTACAAGATCAGCACTCTGTGTTATATACGTATTCACAAATCTGACCCTTCCTATCTCTGTGGCTGCCTTCACCTCTACATCCCATCTCGCTCTTTACGATCGGCTTCGGACACACCAAGATTCAAACACTCCATTGTCGACCGCCGTTCTTTCTCTGTCTCTGGACCTTGCTTTTTGAATGAACTTCTTCTCTCGCTTCGTGAGGTCTCCGCACTCAGCTCTTTCAGGTCTGGCCTTAGAACCCACCCCTTTCCATGATAGTCCCCCTCCCCTGCCTCTTCTTTGTCTTCAGTTTCTCAAGTTTAGAATTATGCATGCGTGTGAATGACTGGTGTGAAAGCGCATTGATTTATATCTGCACAAGATTCAGCGCTATATAAATACTAATTATCATTATGATTATTATTATTATTATACCTAATTACTACAAAACGACACGAAACGATACCACACGACACAGCACAACACGACACGACATGGCACAAGGAGAATCAATAAGACAGAGCCGGTTTTGTCGACCGTCATTATGAATCTTGCATTCAGAAACAAGAGAGATATTCAACAGGCTGGCCTCTGTCGCTCACGACCTTTCTTTTTTTTTTCCTGATTGCAGTCTAGCATTAAGTTGTATCTCAGAAACAAGAGAGGAATTCAAGAGGAGTGTCTCTGTCGCCCACGAACTTTCTTTTTTTCCTGATTGCAGTCTTGCATTAAGTTGTATCTCAGAAACAAGAGAGGAATTCAAGAGGAGTGTCTCTGTCGCCTACGAACTTTCTTTTTTTTCCTGATTGCAGTCTTGCATTTAGTTGTATCTCAGAAACAAGAGAGGAATTCAAGAGGAGTGTCTCTGTCGCCCACGAACTTTCTTTTTTTCCTGATTGCAGTCTTGCATTAAGTTGTATCTCAGAAACAAGAGAGGAATTCAAGAGGAGTGTCTCTGTCGCCTACGAACTTTCTTTTTTTCCTGATTGCAGTCTTGCATTTAGTTGTATCTCAGAAACAAGAGAGGAATTCAAGAGGAGTGTCTCTGTCGCCCATGAACTTACTTTTTTTCCTGATTGCAGTCTAGCATTAAGTTGTATCTCAGAAACAAGAGAGGAATTCAAGAGGAGTATCTCTGTCGCCCACGAACTTTCTTTTTTTCCTGATTGCAGTCTTGCATTTAGTTGTATCTCAGAAACAAGAGAGGAATTCAAGAGGAGTGTCTCTGTCGCCCACGAACTTACTTTTTTCCTGATTGCAGTCTTGCATTAAGTTGTATCTCAGGAACAAGAGAGATATTCAAGAGGAGTGTCTCTGTCGCCCACGAACTTTCTTTTTTTCCTGATTGCAGTCTAGCATTAAGTTGTATCTCAGACACAAGAGAGGAATTCAAGAGGAGTGTCTCTGTCGCCCATGAACTTACTTTTTTTCCTGATTGCAGTCTTGCATTAAGTTGTATCTCAGAAACAAGAGAGGAATTCAAGAGGAGTGTCTCTGTCGCCCACAAACTTACTTTTTTCCTGATTGCAGTCATGCATTAAGTTGTATCTCAGAAACAAGAGAGGAATTCAAGAGGAGTGTCTCTGTCGCTCACGACCTTTCTTTTTTTTCCTGATTGCAGTCTAGCATTAATCAGAAACAAGAGAGGAATTCAAGAGGAGTGTCTCTGTCGCCCACGAACTTACTTTTTTTTCCTGATTGCAGTCTAGCATTAAGTTGTATCTCAGAAACAAGAGAGGAATTCAAAAGGAGTGTCTGTCGCTCACGTCTTTTTTTCTTATGGCTGCAAGATATGCGTTTTATTTATTCTTTTATTTCCTTGTTGTTGTTGTATTCGTTGTTGTTGTTGTTGTTGATTCATTCGTTTGTTCTGGATACTTGTTTTCTTCTCTGACGCTGTATCTGTAAGTGTCAGGTGCCGGTGTAATGGAGTATTCTCAAAGACGTTTTGTGTTGTTGTTGTTGTTGTTATGTGTGTGTGTGTGTGTGTGTGTGTGTGTGTGTGTGTTGTGTTGTGTG
>NC_134901.1:26110530-26118030 GCF_041734735.1 Babylonia areolata
AGCAATGAACGTTATGAAGAAGAAAATGCTGACAGCCCTTCAATAACGCTTGTGTCCTTTAATAATAATAATAATAATAATAATAATAATAATAATCCCGAGCAGCATGATTTAGGGGTGCTCAGTCTTTGTTTCTGCCTTTGGAGTCTAGCTGATGTGGGTCTTTGCCTAAATCAGACGAAGAAAAACAATCATTTCTATTGGCGTGTGTATGTCAGCGGCTTGACATACAACTGATATGGATGAGAAAACCGTTCGTAAAATATTACCAATAACGACGATTCCCACACAACCTTAACAACACGACGGGGTTTCAGTTTCAGTTTCTTCCCACAGAACCTCAACAACACGACGGTTTCAGTTTCAGTTTCTTCCCACACAACCTCAACAACACGACGGTTTCAGATTCTGTTTCTTCCCACACAGCCTCAACAGCACGACGGTTTCAGTTTCAGTTTCTTCCCACACAACCTCAACAACACGACGGTTTCAGTTTCAGTTTCTTCCCACACAACCTCAACAACACGACGGTTTCAGTTTCA
This sequence comes from Babylonia areolata, assembly GCF_041734735.1. Taxonomy (NCBI): domain Eukaryota; kingdom Metazoa; phylum Mollusca; class Gastropoda; order Neogastropoda; family Buccinidae; genus Babylonia; species Babylonia areolata. Next base: position 26,111,073 of record NC_134901.1, read on the forward strand.
GTTTCTTCCCACACAACCTCAACAACACGATAGTTTGTTTCAGTTTCTTCCCACACAACAACACGACGGTTTCAGTTTCTTCCCACACAACGTCAACAACACGGCGGTTTCAGTTTCAGTTTCTTCCCACAGAACCTCAACAACACGACGCTTTCAGTTTCAGCTTCTTCCCACACAAACTTAACAACACGACAGTTTCAGTTTCAGTTTTTCCCACACAACCTCAACAACACGACGGTATCAGTTTCAGTTTCTTCCCACACAACCTCAACAACACGACAGTTTCAGTTTCAGTTTCTTCCCACACAATGTCAACAACACGACGGTTTCAGTTTCAGTTTCTTCCCACACAACCTCAACAACAACACGACGGTTTCAGTTTCAGTTTCTTCCCACACAACCTTAACAACACGACGGTTTCAGTTTCTTCCCACACAACCTTAACAACACGACGGTTTCAGTTTCAGTTTCTTCCCACAGAACCTTAACAACACGACGGTTTCAGTTTCAGTTTCTTCCCACAGAACCTCAACAACACGACGGTTTCAGTTTCAGTTTCTTCCCACAGAACCTTAACAACACGACGGTTTCAGTTTCAGTTTCTTCCCACAGAACCTCAACAACACGACGGTTTCAGTTTCAGTTTCTTCCCACACAACCTTAACAACACGACGGTTTCAGTTTCAGTTTCTTCCCACAGAACCACAACAACACGACGGTTTCCGTTTCAGTTTCTTCCCACAGAACCTCAACAACACGACGGTTTCAGTTTCAGGTTCTTCCCACACGAACGTAACAACACGACGGTTTCAGTTTCAGTTTCTTCACACACAACCTCAACAACACGACGGTTTCAGTTTCAGTTTCTTCCCACAGAACCTCAACAACACGACGTTTTCAGATTCAGTTTCTTCCCACACAGCCTCAGCAGCACGACGGTTTCAGTTTCAGTTTCTTCCTACACAACCTCAACAACACGATAGTTTCAGTTTCAGTTTCTTCCCACACAACCTCAACAACACGACGGTTTCAGTTTCAGTTTCTTCCCACACAGCCTCAACAGCACGACGGTTTCAGTTTCAGTTTCTTCCCACACAACAACACGACGGTTTCAGTTTCTTCCCACACAACGTCAACAACACGGCGGTTTCAGTTTCAGTTTCTTCCCACAGAACCTCAACAACACGACGCTTTCAGTTTCAGGTTCTTCCCACACAAACTTAACAACACGACGGTTTCAGTTTCAGTTTCAGTTTCTTCCCACACAACCTCAACAACACGACGGTATCAGTTTCAGTTTCTTCCCACACAACCTCAACAACACGACGGTTTCAGTTTCAGTTTTTTCCCACACGACCTTAACAACACGACGGTTTCAGTTTCAGTTTCTTCCCACACAACCTCAACAACACGACGGTTTCAGTTTCAGTTTCTTCCCACACAACCTTAACAACACATCCGTTTCAGTTTCAGTTTCTTTCAACACAACCTCAACAGCACGACGGTTTCAGTTTCAGTTTCTTCCCACACAACCTCAACAACACGACGGTTTCAGTTTCAGTTTCTTCCCACACAACCTCAACAACACGACGGTTTCAGTTTCACTTTCTTCCCACACAACCTCAACAACACGACGGTTTCAGTTTCAGGTTCTTAAGGAGGCGTCACCGCGTTCGGACAAATCCATATACGCTTCACCCCCTATGCTAGGCAGATGCTTGACCAGCAGCATAACCCAACGCGCTTAGCCAGGCCTTGAGTGCATGCATGCACGCTCATTTGTGTACCTGTCAGAGTGGATTTCATTTCCTGAGAATGTCACCAGAGGACAGTCGTTTTGTTTGCCACGGGTTCTTTTTTTCATTGCTCCATGTGCGTGCTGCACACGGGACCTCGGTGTATTGTCTCATCCGAAGCGTCTTAACCTCCGTCATTCTGATTCCCTCGCATCTTTTAAATCTCGTCTCAAAACTCACCTTTTCCCTCAGCAATGAGTTCAATTGTGGCAGGTCCACTTCCTTTGCGTTAGCTGTACTTGTGTACATAACTGCATACATGTATATGAATGTGTATCGTGTGTGCGTGTATTTATGTAAGTTTGTGCCTGCCTATGTGTGCGTATGTGTTAGGATAGCTGTTAGATACACATGTATGTTAAAATGTATGTATGCAGTGTGTGTGTGTGTGTGTGTGTGTGTGTGTGTGTGTGTGTGTGCGTGCGTGTGTGTGTGTGCGTGTGTGTGTGTGTGTGTGTGTGTGTGTGTGTGTGTGTAGTCACATTTTGGTGTGTGTATGTAACATAGATATAATGTTTTATGTTAACAAAAGCGTTTTTGTAAAGCACCTAGAGCAGATTTCTGGACAGTGTGCTATATAAGTATCCATTATTATTATTATTATTAATGTCTTGACGCTCAGTTTGATTTTCCAGTCAAACTCAGGAAGGAAGGGCGTGATCGGGAGTCGAACCCACACCCTCACGGGCACTTTATTGGGCAGATAAGCGTCTTAACCAATCTGCCACTTTGCTCCTCCTTAAAACAACTCCACAATTGAGGACGAAAGTGATTTTCGCGCAGAGTTCATTTTGTCCCGACACGAAAATTAATTGATTGATTGATTGATATGGATACTTATACAGCGCCTATCCTCGGTCGGAGACCAAGCTCTAAGCGCTTTACAAACACGGAGTCATTTACACAACAGGCTGCTGCCTACCTGGGTAAAGCCGATTGACGGCTGCCATGAGGCGCTCATTATTAGTTTCCTGTGCCATTCAATCAGATTTCAGGCACGCACACTTACACACTCAAACATGTAACATTTAACATTTTACGTGTATGACCGTTTTGTTTATTTACCCCCACTATGAAGGCAGACATACTCCGTTTTCGGGGTGTGTGCATGCTGGGTATGTTCTTTTTTCCATAACCCACCGAACGCTGACATGGATCACAGGATCTTTAACGTGCGTATTTGATCTTCTGCGTGCGTATACACACGAAGGAGGTACAGACACTAGCAGGTCTGCACATATGTTGACCTGAGAGATCGGAAAAAAATCTCCACCCTTTACCCACCAGGCGCCGTTACCGAGATTCGAACGCAGGACCCTCAGATTGAAAGTCCAACGCTTTAACCGCTCGGCTCGTCAATTTAGTGCCACCCGATGGCTGCCCTTCTTGTCTTCTGCATGTGCCAAGAACGTCAGTCATGCTGGGAACAGTACTGCCCGGCCTGTGGAGCTGCTAATCACGTGATAATTGCTGTCTGTGTGTTAGTTACTCATTCCGATGTCACCCTTCCATCTTTTCTTTTTCTCTGGGAATGGTGGCCTTGGACACTCTCATTAGCGTTTCTGTTAGCGATGTGCGTGGTTACAGAATGTGTCGGGCGCAATAGCCGAGTGGTTAAAGCGTTGGACTGTCAGTCTCAGGGTCCCGGGTTCGAATCACGGTGACGGCGCCTGGTGGGTAAAGGGTGGAGATTTTTACGATCTCCCAGGTCAACATATGGGCAGACCTGCTAGTGCCTGAACCTCCTTCGTGTGTATATGCAAGCAGAAGATCAAATACGCACGTTAAAGACCCTGTAATCCATGTCAGCGTTCGGTGGGTTATGGAAACAAGAACATACCGAGCATGCACACACCCCGAAAACGGAGTATGGCTGCCTACATGGCGGGGTAAAAACGGTCATACACGTAAAAGCCCACTCGTGTGCAAACGAGTGAACGCAGAAGAAGAAGAAGTTACAGTGTGTGTCGTTGACAGATGCTCGTTGGTTTTGCTCGTGTGTGCGATTCTTTATCATTCGGAGGAGCCGATAAACCGAAGTCCCGTCTGGTGTGAAGCATGCACTTAGCGCATGTTAAACAACCCACGGCAACAAAAGGATTGTCCGTGACAAAATATCGACGAAAAAAAATCCACTCTGATGTACGTATGAATGTGTGTGTGTGTGTGCGAAGTCTAACTGAATGACAGTGAACGAACGATCAGCGCCTAGAGGCAGCTGTCAGTCGACTCAACCCAGGAAGGTAACCTGTTGTGCAAAATTAATGACTCTCTTTGTAAAATGATTAGAATTAAGTTTCTGGCCGAAGACAGGTGCTACATACGTATCAATGAAAATGATCATTCTGAATTGAACACACACAAAAAAGAAATAGTTCAAATAACACCACCCTCCTCCTACTGGTGTGTGATACACTGTGGACAATAATTATCTGATCCGTTTCCCAGATCTTTTTTTTTTCAGTTTTAAGCGTGCGGCTGGTTCATGTGCTCTACACCACAACTGCTTAAAATTAGAATTGAAGAGATGGAATGTGTGTGTGTGTGTGTGTGTGTGTGTGTGTGTGTGCGTGTGTGTGTGTGTGTGTGTGTGCGTGTGTGTGTGTCTGCGTGTGTGTGTGTGTGTGTGTGTGTGTTCCGGTGGCTAGGAGAGGAGGGGTGGTGGTGGGAGTGAATGCAATTGGCACAGAACTGCAACAAAACGATGCGCAAGCGAACGCGATTTTCACTCACTAAGCGACATTTCACCAGTGCGATTGTTGAAGTGATAAGTGATGACCCGTTTCGTTAGTGCTTTCTTCTCGCATGTGAGGTTGGAGAGAACATAGAAACGACACTGACACTCACGAAGTCTGCCTGTTCCAAGTGCTGGCTGAAAGTCACTCACTCGGGTGCCACTCTTCCATCGTAGCTGCTAATGGGTTTTGTGGATCGCTAATCTCGCTAGTTCTGTGATACCTGATTGAAACCCGTCGGTGGGGGGTCGGGGGGATGGGGGGGGGGGGGGGGGGCTTTTATCGCGGGTAGTTTCAAACACGTTCGTTTTGTCAGCGCTGAGACAGTAACAGATCGAAGTTAAAGAGATTTAAAAAAAAAAAAAAAAAAAATCGCTTGTGATTCGCACGATTATATCACCACCCATACTGAGACTTGTGACAAACTACGTACAGAAAAAAAAAAACACACACACACACACACGCGCGCGCGCGCACACACACACACACACACACACACACACACACACACACACACACACTTACAAACACTTACACACGTACGCACGCACGCACGGACACACACACACACACACACACACACACACACACACACACACACACACACACACACACAGACGGTAGACGGTAAACACGTATGAAAATGTTGTTTATCCGAGCACGGTTTTTTTTTCTAAAGTGGGTTTGTTTTCCAGCTAAACATCACTCCCCGTAGAGTGGCGTAGTATATGTGTACATTCTTAATGTGTGGTTTTCGTGTTCGAACATCTGGTATTGTTACAGAGGTCCTTTAAGTGTGTAGCACACACGAAAGAGCAGACACTGTCAGGGATGTTTTCCTGTACATCCCTCTCATGCTCTCCTGAGTGTTTGTTTTTCTCGCTTGAAACAGAAGACCTGGAGACATGGACATAATTATATAAGAAATACATAATAAGAAATATAAAATCAGAAGGAAATCTAAATCCCTGTTGTTCCCGTTGTTGTTCACTACTGATAAAACAGAAATCATTCGGATGTATTACGTGTGTATGTATTTTTATCCAAAATTAAAAATTTTTAAAAATTAAGAAATAAAAAACCCATAAAATTTAGGGTATATATATATACATGAAATGACGTAATCTTCTTTCTTGGGTTTTTATATAACCAGGTGTTCGACACCGATAAGCTTTTTATCACAGAGAGAGGGGGAGAGAGAGATGGGGGAGGAGAGGGGGAGAGAAAGAGGAAGGGAGAGGGAGAGAGCGAGAGAGACATGGTGGAGAGAGCGAGAGAGAGAGGGGGAGAGAGAGGGACAGTGAGAGAGAGAGATGGGGGGACAGAGAGAGAGAGAGAGAGAGAGAGAGAGACCTTGCTCCTGTATATATAGAGAGACATGTGATGACCACGTGAAGGTCAGTACGTTGTGTGTGGGGAGTGAGGGTGTGGAGGAGGCATGGCAAGACAACGAGATGCTCTTCTTTATCAGCAGTGCTACAGCACACTGCTTACCGCGTAATTTGCCAAAATGTCATAATGCCACTCGAGATAGTAGCCCAAACACACACGGACACAGAGACATACAGACACACACAACACACACACACACACACACACACAACACACACACACACATGCCCGCGCGCGCGCACGCGCGCACGCACGCACACGAGCAAATGCACTCTTGTGTACAACAAACACACACGGACACACAGACATACACACACACAACACACACACACACACACACACACACACACACACACACACACACACACACACACACACACACACACACACACACACGAGCAAATGTGCGCTTATGTACAAAAAACACACACGGACTCACAGACACACACACACACACACACACACACACACACACACACACACACACACACACACACACACAAAACACACACACACGAGTAATGCGAGCTGGTGTACAAAACTCACAAACTCACACACACGTTCCATGTGGAGTTCTCCACGTGTGCATTTATGCGCATTGCTTGGATGTGTGTGTGTGTGTGTGTGTGTGTGTGGTTGTGTGTGTGTGTGTGTGTGGTATTTATTCTTCAGAATGGATGAGTTGTATCAGACAAATTTTAATAGAAACAGGGTATGACTGTGTTTGGGATGCTCAATTCTTCTTTGAGAGGGAATCTTTCTGCAAGAATGTCAACATTGAGTGATAGTTTTCAAAATCTATGGAGACATGCTCTAGAGGCGAGTAGTAAATGTCTGTTTTATACGAAATTTCAAAAGTGGATTTGATATAGAAAAATAAATAAGTCAAATGCCTAATAATTACGTTATCAGCTTCTTCAGATTTCGAAGTAGTAATCGTAAGCTGGAAACAGAAGCAGGGAGGCACAAAGGCATACCACGAGAGTTACGGCTTTGTTAGGTTTGTAACATGTCTGTGATTGGGGATGAGTTTCG
>NC_134901.1:26123030-26130530 GCF_041734735.1 Babylonia areolata
CACACACACACACACACACACACACACACACACACACACACACACACACACACACACACACACATTGACAGATGGATAAGAGAGAGAGAGAGAGAGAGAGGAAGGGGAAGAGAAATACGTCATCAGAATCGACAATCGGATGACTAAATCCACATTGTTGTTGTCATCAAATCCACGTACGACAATTCTAATGAATGCTAGAATGACTGGAGAGATAGAGAGAGAGAAAGAGAGAGAGAGACAGAGAGAGAGAGGGGGGTTATTCCGTCATATATTCTTAAATTAAAAAAGAGAGAAATTTAAAAGACATTTCTGTTTGGGCTTTTTTTCTTTCTTTTTTTTTTCTTTCTTTTTTTTCTTTTTGCGGGGGTGGGTGCTTGCAGGTGAAGGGGGGGGGGAATTCTTGCCCACGACACCGGTCCAGCATCAAGAATGTGGCACACACACACACACACACACACACACACACACACACACACACACACACACACACACACACACACCGCAAACCCCCACGCCCCTCCCCACACCCTACCCCACCACCACCACCACCACTACCACCACCACCATCATCCCAACACAACTTACTACCAACCCACTCCACCCATTGACCATTGACCTGCACACACCACAATAACTAACATACATCCTAGTGCTGTTGACCGCTTGGGCAAACCTCTGTCCAGACAGACGATGACGCAGGGACTGATCCTGCAGGAGAGGGCTCCTCTCCTCCTCCTCCTCCTCCTCCTCCTCCTCTCCCCCTCTCCCCCACCCTTACCCACCTCCCCTGGGGGAGGGTTGGTGTTGGTCAGGCCAGCTTCCCTCTCGAGTGTCCCTGCCTCGTCGTCTCGCCTCAGGCCGTCATCAGCATTGTACGCTGCCACGGGTATTGTGGGAGGGGAGAGAGGGAGGGGTGATGAGGAGTGGGGGTAGGGATGAAGGCGATTTGTGACGCTTTATTAATAAGAGGATGGTGCACGGAGAGGTCGAGACCGTGAGGTGATTGTCGTGAGGTGATTGTCGTGATGATCATGAGGTGATTGTCGTGATTTGATTGTCGTGTGATTGTGAGGTGACTGTCGTGTGATTGTGAGGTGATTATTGTGAGGTGATTGCCGTGATGGAATGATCGTGAGGTGATTGTCGTGATGATCGTGAGGTGATTGTCGTGAGATCGTGAGGTGATTGTCGTGAGGTGATTGTTGTGAGATCGTGAGGTGATTGTCGCGAGATCATGAGGTGATTGTCGTGAGGTGATTGCTGTGAGGTGATTGTTGTGAGATCGTGAGGTGATTGTCGCGAGACTGTGAGGTGATTGCCGTGAGGTGATGGTCGTGTGATTGTGAGGTGATTGTCGTGAGACTGTGAGGTGATTGCCGTGAGGTGATGGTCGTGTGATTGTGAGGTGATTGTCGCGAGACTGTGAGGTGATTGCCGTGAGGTGATGGTCGTGTGATTGTGAGGTGATTGTCGTGAGGTGATGGTCGTGTGATTGTGAGGTGATCGTCGTGAGGTGATTGTCGTGAGATTGTGAGGTGATTGTATTGAGTTGATTCTCGAGATGGGATTGTCGCGAGGTGATTGTCATGATGATCGTGAGGTGATTGTCATGATGATCGTGAGGTGGTGATTTGTATTGAAGATCGTGATATGATTATCGTGAGATTGTAAGGTGATTTTGATTGCCGTACGATCGAGAGGTGATTGTCTTGAGATCGTGAGATGACAGTCGTGAAGTGTGTGTGGGGGGTGGGGGGAGGGGAGAGAAGGTGCGCGTTGGAGGATGAGAATTCCGGCCCATGGAGCTGTGGCGGTGTTTAACTCTCTCATACGAACGGCGAAAGAGACGACGTTAACAGCGTTTCACCCCAACTACCATCATCAAAATATTGCAAGCGGAAGGCTCTTATACTGAAGACGTGCATGTTGACAAAGAACACCACAATTCTGACGACGGAAGCTAAAGGTTGTGTCATTCAGACACCCACTGGATATCCGAGGGGTCTGTGTAGAGGAGAAGAGAGGACTGGCCGTACTGAGTGGGTTAAGAGGCTTAGCGAGGAAAGGTGAAGGTTACCTTCCCTTGTGGCTGTGTCCATCCACACGTCCCTTCAGCAGTGTAGGGGGTGGTAGAGTGGGTAAGACGCTCCAGTGTCCGCGAGGGAGTGGATTCGATTCCCGCTTCTCCCATGTACTGAGCGTCTAGTCATTCCAGTGAAGGTTAATCGAGGTCCCGCGTGCAGCACGCACTTGACGCACTGGGGAAAGAACCCGCGGGGGAAAAAAAAAGGCTGTCCTCTGGCAAAATTCTGTGTAAGAAGTCCACTCTGGTAGGAACACACACACACACGCACACACACACACACACACACACACACACACATGCACATACACATATATATGTATACATATATATATTCATACATATATATATATAGATATATATATGTATAAATATTTGTATTTGTATTTCTTTTTATCACAACAGATTTCTCTGTTTGAAATTCGGGCTGCTCTCCCCAGGGAGAGTGCGTCGCTACACTACAGCACCACCCTTTTTTTTCTTTTTCTTTTTTTTTTCCTGCGTGCAGTTTTATTTGGTTTTCCTATCCAAGTGGATTTTTCTACAGAATTTTGCCAGGAACAACTATTTTGCAGATATACACTGCAAGATACATGTGGTTGAGGCTGATTTGCTGTGCCTACGACTTTTGTATGAATTAAATAATGGTGTTTCTGTGCTGTGTCGTAAATCAAGTTATAAAGCTTGGATGTGTAATGTTCCAAGAGTTGCCCTCAAAAGAATCTCAATTTAAAATTCAGCTCAGCTGTGGCGCGCCAAACACAAGTGATATCTGCTTGGTTGAGGAACTGCCGCTTTCGAAAAGTCTTTAGGAATCGATGAATGATCGGCTGCCGTGAGAAAGTATTCATTATGTCCGGGCAGAAACATAAAGTGAACGGTACTAGCTCCCTGTTAAAGATACCAGTAGATCACACGATAGACAAATTGGACAGTTTTTTATTCAAGCTTTAGTCCCGGGAAAGGCGTTTAACTCTCTCCATACGAACGGCGAAAGAGACGACGTTAACAGCGTTTCATCCCAATTACCATCATCAAAATATTGCAAACGGAACGCTCTTATACTGAAGAGGTGAATGTTGACAAACAATACCACAGTTCTGACGACGGAAGCTAAAGGTTGGGTCATTCAGACACCCACTGGACATCTGAGGGGTCTGTGTAGAGGAGAAGAGAGGACTGGCCGTACTGAGTGAGTTAAGCTAAGACGACACACACAAGTAATGTGTAATAGAAATCAGTGCGCCACAGTCCCGTTCAGTCGAACACGGAAAATATGACAAAGTACCTACACAACAAGCATGCATGTGGTAGATATACAAGACAATTGAGGTATAATGCAATAAAGTGTAGTCATCAAAAGCAGCCTCTAGTTTCATACCTTATTTCTGGAAAATAAATTCCATATAACACGGGAAAAAAAAAACTTTAAGTTTAACAAGTTTGGACAGTTGCAAGATATGTGTTTGTTTTCGCATTTGCTAATTTTTAAGCTGATTATTTTCATCGTCAACATGAATATTGATGAAAAATGAATGTAAAAAAATTATGCTGTTTAAAGGTCTAAAATAGCTTATGTAAACAAGATATGAAACTCAGTGCAACATTATCATCTTCAACATCCGTTGGGACATGTTTAGTATGAGATTTATTCTTCATTTTGTAGGCTACAGACATCATAAGTCCTCACGAAATACTTGCAGGGTAAGGTCATAACTCCCTGTTTTCGTTTCAGTCTGCAAAACAGGAAAAGGCGGGGGAATCTGTATTTGGTTTCAAACAATAAGACGGTCTAGACGTTGTGATTTTACGGTATGACTCTCTCTCTCTCTCTCTCTCTCTCTCTGTATACATATGTGTGTGGGGGGGTTGGGGGCGTGGGGGGTGGGGGGTGGGAGTGCACGTGGGTGTCTGTACGTGTGCGTGCTCGCGTGTGCTTCCGTCATTTCCTTGTCCGGCGGAGGGTAACTTACGCAAACAACAGAACAGTGGCGGCAAGCAGACGATGAATAATGGCGCGAGAGTAAAGCGGCGAGGGTTAAGATACGCCAGACACCTTCACCGTTCTGGGGGCAAGGAGTGGTGGATTTCTCACGGGGAGGATGGAGGAGGGTGGTGTAGGGCAAGGGGTGGGAGAGTAAACGGGGGGGGGGGGGGGGAAGGGCGGGAGGGGGAAGGGGGGGGGGGGGGCAGGCACAAATGAAAAAAGAAAAATGATGTGTTTGTGCGAGACATAGTGCGAAGATAGCCCCTGAGCAAAAAGAACAGTGCGTCATCAGGACAAAGACCAGTTTCAGTTTCGAAAAGGGAGGGGTCAAAACGTGCGCAATGATCCATATACGCTTAACCACATCTGCTTAAAAAGACAAAAAGGGGTGGGGGGGAGTGGATCCAGGGTGGGGGGTGGGGAGGTGTGAATGGGGAAGACGCCTGACGTACAAAGTACTGACCCAGACATAAACCTGACATAGTATCAGAATTAACGATGAACTAATTTGGGATCCAGTTTATTTTAGAGAGAGACAGACAAACAGATAGAGAGTGAGAGATTCACACACACACACACACACACACACACACACACACACACACACACACACACACACACACACACACACACACACACACACACACACACACACACACACACATAAATGCACGCACACACAAGATGATTATTCAATAACAGCATTTTCTACGTAAAATATCAAAACTTAAACGGCAATAAAAACGCATGTAACTTGAATAAACGAACAGATCATTTTGTAATCTTTCCCATTTTGATTAAGCTCCCCAACGTTAAAAAAAAAAAAAAAAATCTTCGCCTTCTTGCTTTCAGCAAACTGCAAAAACTGAAAACTGATTTTGGATCAAGAAAATAATAAACATAAATGGATGATCTCGAAGATCTGCAAATTTCCGGCATTCTATGATAAAAAATGAAACTCGTCTCCAATTACACCCATATCAGAGCTGTAACAATTTTGATAAGTGATTGACTTGCAATATCACATCTACCAGTTTCGGTTTTGTTCTCTATTTGTCTGTCTGTTTCTGTCTCTGTCTTTGCCTGTCTGTCTCTATCTCTGTCTGTCTGTCTCTGAATTACTAATCATTCTCTCCAGATGCGCGAAAGAGCTTGGAAACGATGCTTCATCGAGCAAAACATACGCCAATAGAGAGGTCAGTAATGACAGTTCATGTGAACATGCAAATGTTTTTGGGGGGTTGTTGTTGTTGTTTTTAAAGAAAACTTCCGTTTATTTATATGTCAGCGCATTCCTTTCTTGCTTGTTCCACAGCTGAAAAGAAGAAGAAAAAGAAAAAACCCTTCCGCAATGGATTTTGTTTTCTTTTCTTTTCTTTTTTTTTTCTTTTCTTTTCCTTTAGCACATATGTTATACCCTTCAGCACACGATAGATAACTGTTCCCCTCTCTGTCTAACGATGACAAGATTATTTGACTTGTGGAGTCTAGATTAGGCTAGAGGTAACGCGTCCGCCAAGGAAGCGAGAGAATCTGAGCGCGCTGGTTCGAAGCACGGCTCAGCCGTCGATATTTTCTCCCCCTCCACTAGACCTTGAGTGGTGGTCTGGACGCTAGTCATTCGGATGAGACGATAAACCGAGGTCCCATGTGCAGCATGCACTTAGCGCACGTAAAAGAACCCACGGAAACAACAGGGTTGTTCCTGGCAAAAATTCTGTAGAAAAATCCTCTTAGATAGGAAAAACAAATAAAATTGCACGCAGGAAAAAAAACAAAACCAAAAACAAGAGAGGCAAGGCCTTCAAGACTCACTTGTGATAAATTAAGTCCCCTAGAGTAATTTCCCTTTTTTACTATCTGCACCAAAACGTTTGCAAAATAAATAAAAATTCCATGCTTAGCAAAAGAAGTTCCTGTTTGAACAAAAAATGATAATAATGACTCCTCTTGTTGTGTCAGAATAAGAGGTCAAAGTGCCAAGTTTAGAGAATACAAAAAATATAAATATAACAGTAAATGCAGTTTGCATATAATTAGGCTTCTTTTTTTATATTTTTTTGTGCCCATCCCACAGGTGCAATATTGTTTTAAACAATATGACTGGAAAGAACTGAATTTTTCCTATTTTTATGCCAAATTTGGTGTCAACTGACAAAGTATTTGCAGAGAAAATGACAGTGTTAAAGTTTACCACGGACACACAGACACACGGATACACACACACACATACACAGACAACCGAACACCAGGTTAAAACATAGACTCACTTTGTTTACACAAGTGAGTCAAAAAAGGGTGGCGCTGTTGTGTAGCGACGCGCTCTCCCTGGTTAGAGCAGCCAGAATTTCACACCGATAAATCTGTTGTGAGAAAAAGAGAAATACAAATACAAATAGTGTACACTTAGCAGCGAAACAAGGCGAGTTCAGTTCTTACCATTCTGGGCTGGTCGCTAGAGTCTCGTTTTTTTTGCTTATTGTCGTGTCGTTATCGTTATTGTTGTTATTGTTGTCACAAGGACAGATTGGAAGACCAGGCAATGCCTAAGATCTTCATCATCCTTTTGGTGTCTTCTTTTTTGTTTCATTTCGTCTTTGATCCATGGTGTTTGTCCACGCGCTGCAGCAATAAGGAGCACGCACGCATGGACGTCAACACATACAGAATGTCACCCCCCGTACAGAATGTCACCTCCGTACAGAATGTCACCTCCGTACAGAATGTCACCCCGTACAGAATGTCACCTCCGTACAGAATGTCACCCCCCGTACAGAATGTCACCTCCGTACAGAATGTCACCCCGTACAGAATGTCACCCCGTAGAGAATGTCACCTCCGTACAGAATGTCACCCCGTACAGAATGTCACCTCCGTACAGAATGTCACCTCCGTACAGAATGTCACCCCCGGTACAGAATGTCACCTCCGTACAGAATGTCACCCTCGGCCCCGGTACAGAATGTCACCCCCGTACAGAATGTCACCGAATGTCACCCCGTAAAGAATGTCACCTCCGTACAGAATGTCACCTGTACAGAATGTCACCCCGTACAGAATGTCACCTCCGTACAGAATGTCACCCCCGTACAGAATGTCACCGAATGTCACCCCGTAAAGAATGTCACCTCTGTACAGAATGTCACCCCGTACAGAATGTCACCTCCGTACAGAATGTCACAGAATGTCGCCCCGTACAGAATGTCACCCCGTACAGAATGTCACCCCCGGCACAGAATGTCACCTCCGTACAGAATGTCACCCCGTACAGAATGTCACCCCCGGCACAGAATGTCACCTCCGTACAGAATGTCACCCCGTACAGAATGTCACCCCCGGCACAGAATGTCACCTCCGTACAGAATGTCACCCCGTACAGAATGTCACCTCCGTACAGAATGTCACCCCCGGTACAGAATGTCACCTC
>NC_134901.1:26138030-26145530 GCF_041734735.1 Babylonia areolata
TTGAGGTTAACGACCTGTTGAAAGATGAGTGACTGTTGAGATGTTGAGGTTAACGATCTGTTCAAAGGTGAGGGAATCCTGAGATGTTGAGGTTAACGACCTGTTCAAAGTTGAGGGGGAATCCTGAGATGTTGAGGTTAACGACCTGTTCAAAGGTGAGGGACTGTTGAGGTTAACGACCTGTTCAAAGGTGAGGGACTGTTGAGATGTTGAGGTTAACGACCTGTTCAAAGGTGAGGGACTGTTGAGATGTTGAAGTTAACGACCTGTTCAAAGGTCAGAGGGAATGCTGAGATGTTGAGGTTAACGACCTGTTCAAAGGTGAGGGGGAATGCTGAGATGTTGAGGTTAACGACCTGTTCAAAGGTGAGGGGGATGTTGAGGTTAACGACCTGTTCAAAGGTGAGGGACTGTTGAGATGTTGAGGTTAACGATCTGTTCAAAGGTGAGGGAATCCTGAGATGTTGAGGTTAACGACCTGTTCAAAGTTGAGGGGGAATCCTGAGATGTTGAGGTTAACGACCTGTTCAAAGGTGAGGGGCTGTTGAGGTTAACGACCTGTTCAAAGGTGAGGGACTGTTGAGGTTAACGACCTGTTCAAAGGTGAGGGACTGTTGAGGTTAACGACCTGTTCAAAGGTGAGGGGCTGTTGAGATGTTGAGGTTAACGACCTGTTCAAAGGTGAGGGACTGTTGAGATGTTGAGGTTAACGACCTGTTCAAAGGTGAGGGACTGTTGAGGTTAACGACCTGTTCAAAGGTGAGGGACTGTTGAGGTTAACGACCTGTTCAAAGGTGAGGGACTGTTGAGATGTTGAGGTTAACGACCTGTTCAAAGGTGAGGGAATGCTGAGCTGTGATGACCTGGCCGTACTTCTGACGTCCCCTCTGTGAGAAGTCCCTTTCATAGGGGGAGGATGACCTTTCTTTTTCACAATGAAACAAAGCTCTGTCTGAACACTGCAACAACAACTTGGCTCGGCTAGTTGTTGTTTTTCTTTGTTGTTTTTTTTGTTGTTGTTTTGTTGTTGTTGTTTTTGTGTTGTTGTTGTTTCTTCTTTTTTTTTTGTGGGGGGGGGTTGTTGTTGTTTTGTTGTTGTTGTTTTTGTGTTGTTGTTGTTGTTGTTGTTTTGTTGTTGTTGTTTTGTTTTGTTGGTTTTTTTGTTTTGTTTTTTTGGGGGGGTTGTTTGTTTGGGTTTTGTTTTTTGTTTTTTTGTTTGTTTGTTTTTGCTTTTTTTCACGCTTCTGTATAACAAAAACAAAGAGGACAGATAAACCTACCTACTGAGAACGTACATGTGCTCGCACTGATATATATATATATATCTTACACCCATATCTGAGCGTTTGCCCAGGGAACACACGTGCACACAAACGGTATGCACTTGGCAAAACGTTCTGCAGAAAGAAAAAAAAGTCCGCTTTGATAAAAAAAAAAAATGAAATACACCTTCAGGCAGAAACAAATGAAGAAAAAAAATGGGTGGCGCTGTACTGAAGTGACGCGCTCTCCCCGGGGAGAGCAGCCCGAATTTCCCACAGAGAAATCTGTTGTGACAAAGCGCAATACAATACAATACAATACAATACAATACAATACAATACAGTTCAGTTCAGTTCAGTAACTCAAGAAGGCGTCACTGCGTTCGGACAAATCCATATACGCTACACCACATCCGCTAAGCAGATGCCTGACCAGCAGCGTAACCCAACGCGCTTGGTCATGGCCCTGAGAAGATGAAAAATGTAATGCAATACAGTACAATGCAGTACAACACAACACAATGCAACACAATACAATACAACACAGTACAATGCAATACAATACAACACAACGTAACGCAACGCAGCGCAACGCAATACAATACAATACAACACAATGCAACACAACACAACGCAAAGCAAAGCAATGCAACGCAATGAACGCAACGCGATACAATACAATAGAATGCAATGCAACACAACGCAACGCAACGCAACTCAACACAACACAACACAGCCCAACCCAACCCAACCGAACCCAACCCAACCCAACCCAATCCAACGCAACCCAACCCAACCCAACCCAACCCAACCCAACACAACACAACACAACACAACACAACACAACACAACACAACACAACCTAACCCAACCCAACATAACCCAACACAACCCAACCCAACACAACCCAACACTTTCAACCCAACCCAACCCAACCCAACACAACCCATGAGCAGCCGTGTGAGAGACAAAAAGTTGAAGGCACACACAATATCCACGCAGTCGCACGAACACTGACGGATTTCATGTCACACGAGCCAACAGCTGCAGAAGGGAGAGAAGAAATGACACACACCATTAGACAGGTGAACACAGAGAGAGAGAGAGAGAGAGAGAGAGAGATGATGATGATGATGATGTGATGATGATGATAATGGTGGTGGTGGTTGTGATATGAGTATTTATACAGTGCCCATTCTCGGTCGGAGACCAAGCTCAAAGCGCAGAGAGAGAGAGAGAGGAGGGGTGTGTGTGTGTGTGGGGGGGGGGGGGGGGCAGGGAGAGAGAAAGAGAGAGAGCTGATGATGATGATGATGGTGGTGGTGGTGGTGATATGAGTATTTATACAGTGCCCATTCTCGGTCGGAGACCAAGCTCAAAGCGCAGAGAGAGAGAGAGAGGAGGGGTGTGTGTGTGTGGGGGGGGGGGGGGGGGGGGGGCAAGGAGAGAGAGAGAGATGATGATGATGGTGGTGGTGGTGGTGGTGGTGGTGATATGAGTACTTATACAACGCCCATTCTCCGTCGGAGACCAAGCGCAGAGAGAACCACAGAGAGACAGAGAGAGAGAGAGAGTGTATGTGTGTGTTTGTGCGTGTGTGTGTCTGTGTCTGTGTGTGTGTGTCTGTGCGTTTGTGCATGTGTGTCTTTGTGTGTGTGTGTATACTGCCGTGTATGTGTGTGCGTGCGCGTGTGTGTGTATACGTAGGTGTGTGTGTGTCTTTGTGTGTGCCTCTGTGTGTGTGTGTGTGTTTGTGGTGTGTGTGTGTGTGTGTGTGTGTGTGTGTGTGTGTGTGCGTGCGTGTGTGTGTGTGTGTGTGTGTGTGTGTGCGTGTGTGTGTGTGTGTGTGTGTGTGAAAGAGAGAGACAGACAGAGACAGTGACAGCGAACATCAAAAAGTTTTAATGGAGGGATGAGGGTGTGTGTGTGGGGGGGGGGGGGGGGGGAGGGTATAGACTGCCTACTTCCTAACACAGAGAGGGTAAGTGGGGTGGGGGTGGGAGTGGGGGTGAGCTCCGGAAGGAGAATAATTGAGAAGATGAGGGGAGGGGGGGTGGGGTCGGGTCTTCAATCTTTAAAAAAAAAAACTGAAATGTGTCTTGGTTAGAATGTTATGACAGGAAGGAGGAGGGAGTTGGTAGGGAGAGAGAGAAAGAGAGTGGGAAGAGAGAGAAGGAGCGAGAGAGTGAGAGAAAGAGGGAGGAGAAAAATAGCGAGAGGGTGGAAGACAGTGGAGAGAGAGAGAAAAAAAAAGAGGTAGAGAGAGAAAGAGAGAGACAGAGACAGAGAGAAAGAGGGAGGAGAGAAATAGAGAGAGGGGGGGAGGCAGTAAAGAGAGAGAGGGGGTGGACGCAGATAGGCATGGGAGAAAGAGAGAGCCGAGAAATAAATAGGGGGGGGGGGGGGGGGGACAGGAAAAAGAGAGAGAAAGAGGGAGGGAGGGAGAGAGAGAGAGAAACACTGAAATACTTAATGTCATTAGCTGAAAAGCTCTGGTGACATAGTAGATACTAATCAGAGATAGACAGAGAGAGGGAGAGAGAGGACACAGAGAGACATAGGAGAAATAGAGAGGCTAAGAATAAAGAGGGGGAAGACAGGAAAGAGAGAGAGAGAGGAATGGAGAGGGAAACGGAAAGAGAGGAGGAAGAGAGAGAGAGCTGAGAGAGATAAAAAAAAAAAAGAGATACGGAGAGATAGACAAACTGTGAAATAGGAGAGAAAGAGAGAGGAGACAGAGAGGGGAGAGAGACAGAGGGAGAGGGAAGAGAGAGGAGACAGAGAGAGGGAAGAGACAGAGAGAGAGAGAGGAGAGAGAGTGGGCGAGAGAAAGAGAGGAGAGAGAGAAAGCGTGAGTGAAGAGAGAGACGGAGAGAGAGAAAAAAGAGAGGGGAGATAGAAAGAGAGACAGAGAGACAGGAGGGGGTCTGATCGGAGAGATGTTGAGAGACTGCTAACTAAAGAGAATCGAAGGTAACGAGAGTGGGGGTGGAGGGGGGGGAGGCAACTAAAAAGTTTTGATTGGGAAGAAAGAGGGACAGAGAGAGAGAGAGAGAGAGAGAGACATACACTCAGAGAGACAGTGAGACAGAAAGAGAGAGAGAGATACACTCACTCAGAGAGACAGCGAGACTGACATACAGACAGACAGAGACATACACTCAGAGAGACAGTGAGACACAGAGAGAGAGAGACATACACTCAGAGAGACAGTGAGACAGAGAGAGAGAGAGAGACATACACTCAGAGAGACAGTGAGACAGAGAGAGAGAGAGAGAGAGAGAGAGAGACATACACTCAGAGAGACAGTGAGACAGAGAGAGAGAGACATACACTCAGAGAGACAGTGAGACAGAAAGAGAGACAGACACAGAGAGAGAGACATACACTCAGAGAGACAGTGAGACACAGAGAGAGAGAGAGACATACACTCAGAGAGACAGTGAGACAGAGAGAGAGAGACATACACTCAGAGAGACAGTGAGACAGAGAGAGAGACATACACTCAGAGAGACAGTGAGACACAGAGAGAGAGAGAGAGAGAGAGAGAGAGAGAGAGACATACACTCAGAGAGACAGTGAGACAGAGAGAGACATACACTCAGAGAGACAGTGAGACAGAGAGAGAGAGAGAGATACACTCAGAGAGACAGTGAGACAGAGAGAGAGACATACACTCAGAGAGACAGTGAGACAGAGAGAGAAATACACTCAGAGAGACAGTGAGACAGAGAGAGAGAGAGAGAGAGATACACTCAGAGAGACAGTGAGACACAGAGAGAGAGAGAGAGAGACATACACTCAGAGAGACAGTGAGACAGACAGACAGACAGAGAGACATACACATACGCAGAGAGACAGCGAGACAGACAGAGAGAGAGAGACATACACTCAGAGAGACAATGAGACACACAGAGAGAGAGAGTATAGGGTAGGGGTGCACAAAGAGGGAGAGTGAGGACAACAAGGGTTTGAAAGGAACCAGGCAGAGTGTGCAAAGTTTTCACCAGAAAGAACTGGGGGTGGTGTGGTGTGGAGGGGAGGGAAGGAGAGATGATGGCTGCTTCAAAGTTTTCCATGGAACGGCAGAGGGATAGGAACTACAATTAGCGCCAAGGGCTCTGTATGCTTGGTATTTAGAAGAGAGAAAAAAAATGTAGAAAGAGAGAGAGAGAGGGGGAGGGGGAGACAGACAGACAGAGCGAAACACACTGACAGGCAGAGACAAACAGTGCACGGGACCCCCCAAAAACATAACAAAACAAAACAAGAAAACACACACACACACACACACACACACACACACACACACACACACACATTTAAAAAAAAAATATATATATATATATATATAAACCATTCCACGTCAAAGTCTTAACAGTGCCAGGCTCGTGGTCATCCTTCCCTCATCTGGTGTCCGTCCTGAGTGGCGGTCACAGGCCCCGAGACAAGTCACATCAGGGGAGACAGCTGCTGCAGACTGCTGATGTAGACTGATCCGGGCTCAGACAGAAAGAGGAAGATGACAAGTAGGGAGATGGGGGTGGGGGGGAGGAGGTAGGGGTTGCGGGGAGGAGTTGAGGGGGTGGTGAAAGGGCAACATCCGTTCTAGCACCACCTCCACCAGCACGACCCACACTTGCCTCAGTCTCCCCAACCCCTAACTCACACATACACACACACCCTACCCCGCCCCAACACCCACCCCGTTTCTTACCTCAAATCCTCACCCCCGACCTCAGTCCCTCCACTCCTATTTCAAATCCCCACCCCTACCTCAATCCCTCCACTCCCATTTTAAATCCCCACCCCCTATGTCAATCCCTCCACTCCTGTTTCAAATCCCCACCCCCTACCTCAATCCCTCCACTCCCATTTCAAATCCCCACCCCCTATATCAATCCCTCCACTCCTGTTTCAAATCCCCACCCCCTACCTCAATCCCTCCACTCCCATTTTAAATCCCCACCCCTACCTCAATCCCTCCACTCCCATTTTAAATCCCCACCCCTACCTCAATCCCTCCACTCCCATTTTAAATCCAAACCCCTACCTCAATCCCTCCACTCGTATTTCAAATCCCCACCCCTACCTCAATCCCTCCACTCCTATTTCAAACACCCAACCCCTACTTCAATCCCTCCACTCCTATTTCAAATCCCCACCTTCTACCTCAATCCCTGCACTCCTGTTTCAAATCCCCACCCCCTACCTTAATCCCTCCACTCCTATTTCAAATCCCCACCCCTACCTTAATCCCTCCACTCCTATTTCAAATCCCCACCCCTACCTCAATCCCTCCACTCCTATTTCAAATCCCCACCCCCTACCTCAATCCCTCCACTCCTATTTCAAATCCCAACCCCCTACCTCAATCCCTCCACTCCTAGTTCAAATCCCAACCCCATACCTTAATCCCTCCACTCCTATTTCAAATCCCAACCCCCTACCTCAATCCCTGCACTCCTGTTTCAAATCCCCAACCCCTACTTCAATCCCTCCACTCCTATTTCAAATCCCCACCTTCTACCTCAATCCCTGCACTCCTGTTTCAAATCCCCACCCCCTAACTTAATCTCTCCACTCCTATTTCAAATCCCCATCCCCTACCTCAATCCCTCCACTCCTATTTCAAATCCCCACCCCCTACCTCAATCCCTCCACTCCTATTTCAAATCCCCATCCCCTACCTCAATCCCTCCACTCCTATTTCAAATCCCCAACCCCTACTTCAATCCCTCCACTCCTATTTCAAATCCCCACCTTCTACCTCAATCCCTCCACTCCTATTTCAAATCCCCACCCCCTACCTCAATCCCTCCACTCCTATTTCAAATCCCCAACCCTACCTCTATCCCTCCACTCCTATTTCAAATCCCCAACCCCTACCTCAATCCCTCCACTCCTATTTCAAATCCCCACCCCCTACCTCAATCCCTCATCTCCTATTTCAAATCCCCACCCCCACCTCAATCCCTCCACTCCTATTTCAAATCCACACCCCTACCTCAATCCCTCCACTCCTGTTTCAAATCCCCATCCCCTACCTCAATCCCTCCACTCCTATTTCAAATCCCCAACCCCTACCTCAATCTCTCCACTCCTATTTCAAATCCCCATCCCCTACCTCAATCCCTCCACTCCTATTTCAAATCCCCACCCCCTACTTCAATCCCTCCACCGCTTCCTCAAATCCCCACACCCGTACCTCAATCCATCCACCCCCTACCCCAAATCC
>NC_134901.1:26163030-26200530 GCF_041734735.1 Babylonia areolata
CACCCCCCTCCCCTCCCACCCCAACTCTGCTGACGTCATACTTAATGGCAGTTCAGCGGGACGGGAGCCTCATCAGCAACGTTCAGTTCATTCCCCATTTATTGTGACGCGTCAATAAACGGCGGGGGGGACCTGACGCCGATGATGAAGATTAGGCACTGGAAGGAATCCTCCTCCTCCTCCTCCTCCTCGCTCTTCTTTCCCTCCCTCTCTTTTCTTTCTGTCTTTTTCTTCCTTTCTTTCTTTCTCCATTCTGTCCGTTCTTCCAGTCCTCTGCTGCTTGTTCCGCCAGGTACTGATGGACAAATGGAGTCCGTTCACGACTATTGTCTCTCCTTGTCTGTCTCTGTCTCTCTTTGTTTCTCTCTGCTTCTCCCTCCCTCTCTCTCTCTCTCTCTCTCTCTGTCTCTCTCTTTCTCTCTGTCTATTTGTCTCTGTTTCTGTATGTTTCTCTCTCCCTCTCTCTCTCTCTCTCTCTCTCTCTCTCTTTGCCTCTCGGACACATATTTAATGCCCTGAAGATACGACAGGAATTCTGTGACAACAATGATGAAAGTTAGAATTAATTTACTATGCACGAGAAGCACTTTTGTTCTACAGGTTAAGTTAGTACGTATTTTACATTTTGTTGTGGCTGAGTGATCACCATATTGTGTACTTTAGACCTCTTTCTAGGGGCCGGAGGCCTGGAGATTAAAGTTTTGTTCTTGTTCTTGTTCCTGTTCTCTTTGCCTCTCTCTCTCTCTCTCCCTCCACCTCCCAACGCTCTCTCTCTCTCTCTCTGTCCCTCCACCCTCTCTCTCTCTCTCTCTCATCCTCAGCTTTCTATTTCTGACCACAAATTGTCACTCTGGTCTTCCTCCCTTCTACACGCTTTCCTCTGTCTGCTTCATTGTCGCCTCTCTCTCTCCCTCTCTCTCTCTCTCTCTTTGCCTCTCTCTCTCTCTCCTCCCTCCTCCTCACGCTCTGTCTCTCTCTCTCTCTCTTTCCCTCCACCCTCTCTCTCTGTCCCTCTCTCTCTCTCTCTCTTTCCCTCCACCCTCTCTCTCTGTCCCTCTCTCTCTCTCTCTCTTTGCCTCTCTCTCTCTCTCCCTCCACCTCCCCACGCTCTGTCTCTCTCTCTCTGTCCCTCCACTCTCTCTCTCTCTCTCTCTCTCATCCTCAGCTTTCTATTTCTGCCCACAAATTGTCACTCTGGTCTTCTTCCCTTCTACACGCTTTCCTCTGTCTGCTTCATTGTCGCCTCTCTCTCTCTCTCTCTCTCTCTCTCTCTCTCTCTCTCTCTCTGTGTCTCTGTGTCTCTGTCTCTCTCTCTCTCTCTCTCTCTCTCTCTCTCTCGCTCTGTGTTTCATTGTGTGGCCTAAACGAAGCCGATGGCTTGTCGGACGGAATCTGTGGGTCTGGGAGGGGTGGGGGTGAGGGGGAAGGGGAGGGAGTCTTGTGTACAGCAGGGCAGATGGGTGGGGTGGTCCATTGTGTGTTGGCGTGTAGGGCTGAGCTGGCTGCGGGGGAAATTACCCACCTGTCTATTTCTTGGAGGGTGGGGGTTGGGGGTGGGGGTGGGGGAGGAAATCTTGGCCCTCACAAAACCCTGTTATTGTCGTTGTTTTTGTGTTGTGTGTGTGGGGGGTGGGGGTGGGGGAGGATGTGGGGGGAGGTAGGGGATGGTGGTTGTGTATGTGTATGTGTGGAATGGATGTGTGTGTGTGTGGGGGGGGGGGGTGGCGAGGGTGGTGCGTGGGGGGATGATAGTTGTGTCTGTGCGTGCGTGTGTGTGTTTGTGTGTGTGTTCTTATTATTGCTGGTTTTTTTGTTGTTGTTGTTTTTTTGTTTGTTTTTTTTTGTTTTTTTTTGGAGGGGGTGGGGGGGGTTCTTTAATTGATTTTTTTAACTGTGTTCTTGCCAAGGGGTGAATTTCGTTTAAAGGATTTTTTTTTTTTTTTTTCAAGAGGTGATGGAGCACACGAAATGGAATGGCCTTCTTTGTGCAAAACTTTGTTCGGGCACTGGATGTTTCAGTGGACAGAATAATGTTTATGTAGCCCCGTAAATTAATGCTTCGGAAACTCTTGCCGGCGTGCTCTGTTGTATTTCTGTTGGGGCGTGGGGCATCTCTTTTATATCCTCTTCCTCCTCCCTTTCCCTTCCCCCCCCCCCCCTCTCTGTCTCTCTCTGTCCTGTCTGTCTCTCTCTGTCTCTCTCTCCCGCTCATGCCTGCTCTTTCCACAGGCTTTCCTTTGGTGGGTTTTTTTGTTGTTGTTGTTTTTTTTTGGGGGGGGGGGGTGGGGGGGGGTTGTCACAAGGGAGGTAAATCGGCCGCAAACAGGAATTATTCATTTCACTCTCTCAAGACTCCGCGGCTGAAAAACAATGAGTTCATGAACTGTGGAAGTGGGTAATTTGCTGTAATAATGCGCGTGATTGTTGAACAACGAAATTTGGGGAATGTCATTTCCCGGTATTGAGCGAGGCCTTTCATCGGCATTCTCCACATGACCCTCTCCACCCCACCCCCCCCCCCTTACTCCACCCCGATAAAATTTTGAGGGTGGACGTGTGTGTCATATGTCTTGGTGGAAACCGAGGTCCTCCGAGTTGCTCATGTTCAAGAAACCATCTTACCCTGGAGTTTGTTATGGGCAGCTATTTCGAAGACGAAGACTTTGTTTCAGAATACATTGAAGTGCCCACATGAACAGAACGTAATGCACAGCTCGTGTCATCACTCATGCTATGGGCCAGAAGCCTGACATTTATTAATTTTCTTTTTTACTTTTGACTCTCTCTCTCTCTCTCTCTCTCTCTCTCTCTCTCTCTCTCTCTCTCTCTCTGCGTGCGTGTGTGTGTGTGTTGGGGGGGGGGGTTTCTTCATTATGTATGTCCTTCTGCATGAATACTTTTTCCTTTCATTTATGTGTGTGCTATTTGTAATAGATGTAGACTAGCAAGGACAGATTGGAAGAATCGGCTATGCCTAAAATCTTAATCCTTGAATAAAAATGTTTTGAGTTCTTAGTTCTCTCTCTCTCTCTCTCTCTCTCTCTCTCTCTCTCTCTCTCTCTCTCTCTCTCTCTCTCTCTCTCTCTCTCTCTCTCTCTCTCTCTTCCTCCTCCTCCTCCTCTCTTTCCTATTTTCGTTTTTCCTCTTCCACTTCTGCCCCTTTCACTTTGCAGCACTCCATACAGCCACACATTTACTTTTTCCCCACTTTGACAGCATCGGTCTGAATTGTGCATTTTAACGCCATGACTGTCGCTGTCGAAAAATGGAGTTGAGTTGTCAGATTGTTTTACGACTGACTGATCGATCAAAAATCAGGAGCAAGGTGGCGGAATGGTTAACTCACTCAGTACGGCCAGTCCTCTCTTCTCCTCTACACAGACCCCTCGGATGTCCAGTGGGTGTCTGAAGGACCCAACCTTTAGCTTCCGTCGTCAAAATTGTGGTATTCTTTGTCAACATTCGCGTCTTCAGTATAAGAGCCTTCCGCTTGTAATATTTTGATGGTGGTAATTGGGGTGAAACGCTGTTAACGTCGTCTCTTTCGCCGTTCGTATGGAGAGAGTTAAGAAGGTTATCAGCCAAATCAGTGACCGTGAGGGTCTGGGTTCGAATACCCGCTCTCGCCCTTTCTACCGAGTTTAACTGGAAAATCAAACTGAGCGTCTAGTCATTCGTGTGAGACAATAAACCGAGGTCCCGTGTGCAGCACGGACTTGGCGCACTGACAAAAAAAAGGAAGAAAAAAACGGCAAAAAAAGAAAGTGTTGTCTGGCAAAATTCTGTAAAAGAAATCCACTCTGATAGGTACACAAATACACATGCACGCACTCGACGTTTAACAAGCGCGTTGGGTTATGCTGCTGTCTGGCATCTGTCTAGCAGATGTGGTGTAACGTATATGGATTTACTCGAACGCAGTGACGCCTCCCTGAAAATAAGTGAAACAGAAACTGATTTTTTTTTTTTTAATCAATGGTCGATCTCAAATGAGAAAGAACAATGTTTCCTCTTAACTCTCTGAGGTCAGTTTGGACTTAATTAATGTCTCCAAAGACTATTGGTTGGTTAGATACATACCTACTTTTTGAACGTGATGATTTTAAAGCCTTTTTTCCTAACTTTCCAGAACGGTAGTTTTAAGAAGTAGTTGACAATTTCTTGTTATTGTAAAAACAAAACAAAACAAAACAAGAGAGGCAAGGCCTTCAAGACTCACTTGTGATAAATTAAGTCCCCTATCATTAATTACAGAGTAATTTCCCTTTTTTACTATCTGCACCAAAACGTTCACTATCTGCACCAAAACGTTTGCAAAATAAATAAAAATTCCATGCTTAGCAAAAGAAGTTCCTGTTTGAACAAAAAATGATAATAATGACTCCTCTTGTTGTTGTGTCAGAATAAGAGGTCAAAGTGCCAAGTTTAGAGAATACAAAAAATATAAATATAACAGTAAATGCAGTTTGCATATAAGTAGGTTTCTTTTTTATTTTTTGTGCCCATCCCAGAGGTGCAATATTGTTTTAAACAAGATGACTGGAAAGAACTGAATTTTTCCTATTTTTATGCCTAATTTGGTGTCAACTGACAAAGTATTTGGAGAGAAAATGTCAATGTTAAAGTTTACCACACACACACACACACACACACACACACACACACAGACAACCGAACACAGGGTTAAAACATAGACTCACTTTGTTTACACAAGTGAGTCAAAAATGCTGACGCTTCACAGTCAAGTTGAACAGTAGCTTTTTTTTGCTTTTTTTTTTTTTTAATAGAAAAAAAAATAAATCTCACAATCTGTCTCGCTCTGAAATTTTGATCACACTACGTGAATAGACGTTAAATCGAGGAACATTTTTGGTGGCAGTCTCTTTCACTTGCAGATTACTCCCTCAATAGTTTTTCTTCCTTTTTTTTGAAATACCTTACTCACGCCTTTAGAAATCTGATATGCTGTTAGATTTGTTTTTTTCGGTGAACGTTTCCCGTTAACCTTTACACACAACGTGCACACACGGACGCGCGCGCACAACACACGCACGCACGCACACACGCACGCACAACGAGAAATGTGATGATACATTCTACAACAAGTCTTCTATATCACAACGAGAAATGTGATGATACATTCTACAACAAGTCTTCTATGTCACAACGAGAAATGTGATGATACATTCTACAACAAGTCTTCTATGTCACAACGAGAAATATGTGATGATACATTCTACAACAAGTCTTCTATATCACAACGAGAACTATGCGATGATACATTCTACAAGTCTTCTATATCACAGCGAGAAATACGTGTGGACACAATCTGCAGCACTGTCTTCTAAATCACGACGAGAAGTTGTGTGTGGACACAGCCTGTCTCCTGTATTACAAGAAGTCTCATTGTACACAAACAGTCGTTGTCTGTAACGACAGTAAGTGTGTGTGGACACAATCTGTCTTCTATATCGCGACAGTAAGTGTGTGTGGACACAATCTGTCTTCTATATCGCGACAGTAAGTGTGTGTGGACACAATCTGTCTTCTATATCGCGACAGTAAGTGTGTGTGGACATAGTCTGTCTTCTATATCGCGACAGTAAGTGTGTGTGGACACAATCTGTCTTCTATATCGCGACAGTAAGTGTGTGTGGACACAATCTGTCTTCTATATCGCGACAGTAAGTGTGTGTGGACATAGTCTGTCTTCTATATCGCGACAGTAAGTGTGTGTGGACACAATCTGTCTTCTATGTCACGACAAGAAATCTTGTGTGGACACAATCTGTCTTCTATGTCACGACAAGAAGTCTTGTGTGGACACAACCCGTCTTCTAAATCACGCGAAGAAGTTTCTTTTGACACAACCAGTCTTCTATGTCAGGACGATAAGTCTTTGTGGAAAGAATCTGCCGCCAGTATTGTATATTACGACAAGAAGCATGTGTGGACATAATCTGCAACATGTCCTCTATGTCAGGACGAAAATTCTGTGTGGACACAAACAGTCTTCTAAGTCCCAAGAACATGTCTTCTGTGTCAGGACGTGAAGTCTATGTGGACCCAATCTGCAGCCTGCCCTCTGTGTCAGAAGAAGTCTTTTATTTTCGTTCGCTAGCTGCGACTCCCACGTTCACTCGTTTGCAGGAGTGGTCTTTTACGTGTGTGACCGTTTTTATCCCCGCCATGACGGGCGCAATAGCCGAGTGGTTAAAGGGTTGAACTGTCAATCTGAGGGTCCCGGGTTCGAATCACGGTGACGTCGCCTGGTGGGTAAAGGGTGGAGATTTTTACGATCTCCCAAGTCAACATATGTGCAGACCTGCTAGTGCCTGAACCCCCTTCGTGTGTATATGCAAGCAGAAGATCAAGTACGCACGTTAACGATCCTGTAATCCATGTCAGCGTTCGGTGGGTTATGGAAACAAGAACATACCCAGCATGCACACCCCCGAAAACGGAGTATGGCTGCCTACGTGGCGGGGTAAAAACGGTCATACACGTAAAAGCCCACTCGTGTGCATACGAGTGAACGCAGAAGAAGAAGAAGAAGAATCCCCGCCAGGTGGGCAGTCACACTCCTTTTTTTCGGGGGGGGTGCACACCGGGTATGTTCTTGTTTCCATAACTCACCGAACGCTTGATATGGATTACAGGGGGATCTTTAACTCACTCAGTACGGCCAGTCCTCTCTTCTCCTCTACACAGACCCCTCGGATGTCCAGTGGGTGTCTCAATGACCCAACCTTTAGCTTCCGTCGTCAGAATTGTGGTATTCTTTGTCAACATTTACCTCTTCAGTATAAGAACCTTCCGCTTGCAATAATTTGATGGTGGTAATTGGGGTGAAAAAAACGCTGTTAACGTCTTCTCTTTCGCCGTTCGTATGAAGAGAGTTAACTTGCGTATTTGATAGTCTGCATGCGTAGAAACACAAAAGGGGCTCAGGCACTACTAGCAGGTCTACACATCTCTTGACTTGGAAGATCGGAAAACTCTCCACCCTTTACCCACCAGGCGCCGTGACCGGGACTCGAACCCGGGACCCTCAGATAGAAAGTCCAGCACTCGGCTATTGCCCCTGTCAACAGGAAGTCTGTGCCAACACATGTGTGGACACCCAGAGTGCCCTGCCCTGCCCTGCGCACCCTAAGTCGTTTCCAACAAGTCTAATTTGATCCATCCCCCTCCCCCTACAGGAAATGTGCCCCCCCCCCTCCCCCCGGGCAGGAAATGGAACTGACTGACTGGGGACAGTGACAATAGTGTGATAACGACATCCCCCGTCGTTCAGACCTCAGTCTGTTCTCACGTCCCTGCCGTTCTGCCTTCTCTCACCCTCTGGACTTGGGAGGGGTGAGGAGGGTGTGCGGGAGCGCTGGGGGTGGGGAGGGGGAAGGGCCATCCAAGGACAAAAAATGTCTCAGTTGGGGGGCGGGGGGGGGGGGGGGGGCATGCACATTAGCAAGCACGCACACAAGCGTGCGCGCTCGCTCACCCAACACGCACCCACTCTTTTTTACTGGTTTTATCTCTCACTTGCTCAGACGCGCACGCACACATGCGCGCGTGCATCGCTCTCTCTCTCTCTCTTTCTCTCTTCATTTGCAAAGACAATGTTTTAACCTTTCCCACTCCCACACTCTGTGTGTCTGCCTGTCTGTCTGTCTGTGTCCATCTGTCTGTTTCTCACTCTCTCTCTCTCTCACTCTCTGTCTTTCTGTGTGTCTGTCTCTCTCTCTCTCCTTGTCTCTTCTTTCTTTCTTCTTTTCTTTCTGTTCTAAGTATTATGTGTGCATGTACATATGTTGTTCGTCTTTTGGGGGCACATAATTGAAATTTATTCATGCAGTGTTATGTTTTTGTATTGAATATTTGTTATGTTTTCCCTTTTCGTGAGGGCAGGATGAAAACAAGCCATTTGTGCTTATTCCTTTTTTTCCCCTCAATGAAAAAGATTCGTTCGTTTGTTCTCTCTCTTTCTTTGCTTTCTTTGCGTTTCCGTTCATACCAAGGCTTTCTGATCAACTTGTATCCTGTCAGCCTTCCTCTCTGCGTCTTTGATACTTTTTGTTTTTCTTTGAAACCTGCAGACAGTAGGCAACATATTAATAAACGGACACAATTCATGATTGCACACATCTGATATTGTTAAAGCGTTGGAATTCTCCTCACCATGAATGGTGAGACTCTACTGTTTTTACCTCTGGGCCATGTTTGCTTTATGTCAGTCTTTGTCATTGTGTCCGCGCATTCTCACGATTCAGTATTTTGATTTTCTTTCACACCGTTTGGGGTATGGAGGGGTATAAACAAAAAACAAAAACAAAAATAAACATTGAAAACAACCAACAACTGACTGTATTTACTCAAAACACCACTTTTGACAACCGTGCCTTCCATCGGCCACAGCTAGCGTTCAGAACACTGACGTCATTCTTTTTTCTTTTCTGACGTCATCCCATGCACGCGTGGGACTCGGACTCTTTCCCTAGGCTCTGTTCGCCAGCCAAATAAGTAGACATTGACCGAAGTCTGGTTTCTTCCTGGTTGCAGTATCACTCTGTCACAATCTTCTACACCAGCCCATTTGCTGTAACCCTGGGCTTTCCGCCTTCCTAGCACATCGACGTTCCCGATAGCAGTGAGACGCTGTCAGCCTGATGACTTAATTGTCGTTCGTGCTGGAGAAGAGGTGGGTGGAATTCGGGTCTGAGATGAATGCGTCTGGAAGCATTTGGCTTGGTCCGGAGTCGTCGTGTATAGCAATTAGGTGCTGCAGCACGCGTTGGTGAATTTCCGCTGGGTTCCACCCCCCGGCAAGGGGAAGGGATTGCAGCAGGCGGCAGCGAAACCAGCATGTGATTGTTGTCGTTGAGCTGCGTTGTCGTTGTTGTATGGTTGTGGTGTGGGTTTAACTCACTCTGTACGGCCAGTCCTCTCTTCTCCTCTACACAGACCCCTCGGATGTCCAGTGGGTGTCTGAATGACCCAACCTTTAGCTTCCGTCGTCAGAATTGTGGTATTCTTTGTCAACATTCACCTCTTCAGTATAAGAGCCTTCCGCTTGCAATATTTTGATGGTGGTAATTGGGCTGAAACGCTGTTAACGTCGTCTTTTTCGCCGTTCGTATGGAGAGAGTTAAACACAGTGTTCTTATCCGTGTTTACACTCCCGCAAGAAATATCCGCTCTTCCTCTGACTGTTACCTTTTGAAAACTTCCTCGTGTCAATACAAGAACCTATGGTGAACGTTCTTTCTTCTTTGCTGCTCCTCACATCTGGAACAACCTTCCTCATCATATCCTTGCATCTGATTCTATTTTCTGCTTTTCGCTCATCACTAAAAACTCATCTTTTTAACTCACTCAGTACGGCCAGTCCTCTCTTCTCCTCTACACAGACCCCTCTGATGTCCAGTGGGTGTCTGAATGACCCAACCTTTGGCTTCCGTCGTCAGAATTGTGGTATTCTTTGTCAACATTCACCTCTTCAGTATAAGAGCCTTCCGCTTGCAATATTTTGATGATGGTAATTGGGCTGAAACGCTATTAACGTCGTCTCTTTCGCCGTTCGTATGGAGAGAGTTAAACACAGTGTTCTTATCAGTGTTTACACTCCCGCAAGAAATCTCCGCTCTTCCTCAGACTGTTACCTTTCGAAACTTCCTCGTGTCAATACAAGAACCTATGGTGAACGTTCTTTCTTCTTTGCTGCTCCTCACATCTGGAACAACCTTCCTCATCATATCCTTGCATCTGATTCTATTTTCTGCTTTTCGCTCATCACTAAAAACTCATCTTTTTAAAACCTAAATATCAGTACTCTCAGCTTCCTTTTCTCCAACACCACCCACGTCAGCTCACTTTGGATGTATGTAGAGTGGGAAAGGGAGAGTGTGAGTTGGGGAAGGGGGGGGGGGGGCTGAGAAAGAGTGGTCATGAATGTTTTATGTAACTTGTAATATTTTTCTTTCATGTAAAACGCCCAGAGCTCTTAGAGAGAAAGAGCGCTATATAAAATGCACATTATTATTATTATTATTAGTGGTTGAGAGAGAGACCTCGTGTGAGATTTTTGTTTTTTTTGTTTGGTTTGGTTTAGTTTTGAGGAGGAGGTGGGGAGGTGCAGGCTTGGAGCGGACGGACTTTACCTGGATCATTTTTGTGTGGATAAACGCGTTTTGAGTTCTAGCGTTCTGGGCCCCCGTCCTGAGGAGGTAGAGCGCATTCTGAATAATAATTCATACATTATGATTATCATTCTTGTTATCAAGTTGTTTGGTGTTTTTTGTGGGGGTTTTTTGTTTGTTTGTTGTTGTTTTTTAATCTCACCAGCTTTCGAGTTCATGTGCAACGTGATATGGCTTTCCTGCATATGTTTTTTTTAGGAATTCGAGTGCGGAATCTGTGTGTGTAAGTGTGTGTGTGTGCGTACGTGTGTGTATATATACGTGTGAGTACGTGTACGTGTGTGTGTGTGTGAACGTAGGTGTGTTTTCTGTCATGTTGGCTTTCCGATCTTTTTGTTTGTTTTGTAGCAGCAAGTTGGCGAGATGTTGAGGGCAGGCATATTATTAAAGTTATCTCTGACTATCTCTCTTTCATACACTCAGCTCTTCAGGCGGGGCAGGGATACGCCCAAAAACACCACCATATTACAATGATCCTATTATACTTTAGGCCCAACACTCGGCTTATATCACAGATTGATATAAGTTTACATTTGGGCCAACAGCAAAGTGAGAGCTGTATTATCAATGGTTTCTCCAGTCAATGGGAAATCATTTACAGCTTAGTCTTTTGTGAAGGACTATGACTCTCAAACTAGGAGGCAGAATTGCACTGGCTCTTAGTGCTGCAGCCTTGTGGGCTAGTTGGCCTTTGGGAACCATCCCAACGCCCACTGTCCTAAAACCCTCTTGGCCGAGAGAGTGGGGATGTACTTTGGCGAGACAATCAAATTCCACTACAATCAAATTCTAGCCCAAATAGTCGGAACAGCAGTTGCCTCCTCAGCTGTTCTGATGGTCATAGGCGGACACGACTGACTATCATATATTATACTGTAAACAGTCGGACTTGTACACATGACTGGGAACTGCGGGGTCCAGCCCATGTGACCGGAGTGGAAACAAGCGGGCGTTGTCGACGCCGGTGACGAGCAGTCTGCGAAGGTGGACTGCTCACAAGTTGAGAGTGAGAGGGGGTTTAATGGATGTATCGACCCTTCTCTCTGTGTCTGTCTGTCTGTCTGTCTGTCTGTCTCTCTCTCTCTCTCTCTCTCTCCGTTTGTGTCTCAATCTATCTCCCCTCCAACTCTCTGTCTCTCTCACACACACGCGCACACACATGCTCTGTCTCTGTCTCTCTCTCTCTCTCTCACACACACACACACACACACACACACACACACACACACACACACACACACACACGCATATATATATATATATATATATATATATATACAGATATATATATATGGATACCCCCTTCATACCCCCCCCCCCCCCCCTTTTTTTCTTTTTTTTTATCAACCTTCTTATTTTGTTTATCACTCACTCTTTCCATCTCTATCTCCCACCCCCCGCGTCTTTCCCCCCCCCCCCCCCCCCCCACACACACACACACACCCCCTCCCACTCCTCCCCCAATCCCCCTGCACAACACAACAATGCGCTTTTGTGAATCTCTCTCTCTCTCCCCTCTCTCTCTGAACATGAGAGTATAGGTGAGTATGGTGATGAAAATTTAAATCGTCCTATTTCAAGAGAAGAGATTCTGTTTGCTTTAAGAAAGGTAAAATCTCGCAAGGCTTCTGGCCCAGATGGAATTATAGGTGAGTTGATTAAAAATGCCTGCCAGGTTAATGTAGTTTTAGATTTTCTTGTTAACTTTTTCAATTCTTTATTTGACAAAGGGATCTATCCCGAAAGTTGGTCAGAATCTATTGTCCTTCCATTGTATAAGAAAGGTGACGCAAACAACCCAAATAACTACAGAGGCATTTCATTGTGTAATGTATGTAGTAAGTTATACAGTGCTGTGATTAACAGGAGACTGCAAGAATGGGTGAGTGATAATAACATTACAGGTGAATTCCAAGCAGGTTTCAAGAAAAACTATTCCACTATAGATCACATGTTCACATTAATGGCATTTGTTCAAAAACAGTTTTGTCTAAATCGGAAATTATATGTAGCATTTATTGATTTCGAGAAAGCGTTTGATTCCGTCAATAGAACGTTGCTGTGGCCTATTTTGCTTAAAAATGGTATCCATGGAAAACTTTATAAATGTGTTGTGAGTATGTATGAGTGTGTTAAGGCAAGAGTGAGATCTGGCGCTGCTCTGACAGAATATATTAATTGCACTTCTGGTGTAAAGCAAGGTGATGTATGTAGTCCCGTTTTGTTCTCTTTATTTATTAATGAGCTGGCTCTTGAAGTTATACGTTGTGGAAGGCATGGTGCAAAGTTTACAGATAATTTTCTTGAAATCTTTATTCTTTTGTTAGCTGATGATATTGTTTTAATATCGGAAACGGTAATTGGATTACAGACTCAACTAAATAGTTTACAAAGAGCTGCATTTTCTTTACAATTAAAGGTTAATATGGCAAAAAGCAATATAATTGTATTTAGAAAGGGAGGGTACCTTGCATCAAGAGAAAGATGGACTTACAGTGGAGATGTAATGCCTGTTGTCAATATATATAAATACTTAGGTTTATATTTCTCGACACGTTTAAGTTTTGTCTTTGCTTGTAAAGATCTCGTTAGCAGAGCTAAAAATGCATTATTGTGTATAATGAAGAAATTATCATTGTTAAACAACGATTCTGCAACTTTATTTTTAAAGTTATTTGATTCACAAATTCAACCTATGGTACTATATGGAGCTGAAATATGGGGTCTCGATTCTGCTGCTGTATACTGTGAAAAAATACACCTATATGCTTTAAAGAAATTGCTCGGATTGTCATTACAAACACCAAATGATTTAGTGTATGGAGAAACAGCCAGATATCCCATAGTTTTGACTTCCACTGTTAAATGTATTCAATATTGGCTGAAAATAACTCAGATGGAAGAGCACAGATTACCCCATAAAGCTTATAGGATGCTATTAGATTTAGATAATAGAGGCAAGAGAAATTGGGTGTCTAATGTGAGAATGAAACTTTGTGAGTATGGTTTTGGTTTCGTATGGTTGAACCAAAGTGTCGGAGATATCAGTAATTTTATTCATGTATTTCGTAGAACATTAATTGATTGTAGATGGCAAAATTGGAACTCTCATATTCAGAATAGCGACAGATTTGATTTGTATCGAATGTTTTGTCATATACCTTATAATATGCCAGTTTATTTGTCAATGAGACTTGATAGACATCTGAAATATACTTTGGCAAGGTTTAGATTAGGTGTTACTGAAATATGTACGCATTATTATCGATATCGAAAATCATGTGCCCAAAATTTGTTTTGTCCAATGTGTCAAGAATCTAAAGAAGATGAAGTTCACTTTGTGCTGTGTTGCCCAGTATTAAGAGATCTTAGAGAACAATTGATTCCACTTAAATACTGTCAACACCCTTGCTTGTTTAGACTTATCATGTTAATGTCATCAACAAATGAAAAGACTGTCAAGGAGTTCGCTCTATATCTGTATAAAGCACTCAAAAGGAGAAATGTATATGTTACATCATGAAGACTTTTGAATGTATGACTTTAGCATTTTACTGTATATCCCCCTTCAAAGGGGCTGTGGCCTATATGAATAAACCATCTCAATCTCAATCTCAATCTCCCCTCTCTCTCTCTCTCTCTGTAACTCCATCCTTCCTGTCTATCTCCCTCCGCCCTCCCTTTCTATCTCCCCCTCACCCCTCCACCCCTCCCCGCCGGTCCCCCCATCTCTCTCTCTCTCTCTCTCTCTCTCTCTGTCATGTAGCTTTTATTAGCCGTTTGTTCCTGTCACAGGAACGATGAATTGCCTGCAATCATGAATAATCAAAAGGTCGTGAAGGCGGGAAATGGACACAGCGCGCATATTTACATGCGGGAGAGTGGGGTGGTGGGTGTGGGGTGTGGGCAATTTGTCCATTGGTCAGAGTGACAGTCATGTCCCAACGAAGGCAGAGCAAGGAGAAATTGGTTTCTTGTGCACCAGGTGTGTGTGTGTGTGTGTGTGTGTGTGTGTGTGTGTGTGTGCGTGCGTGTGTGTGTGTGTGTTTCTCTCAATTTGTTGCGTCTCCCTCTCTCTACACCCCAACCCCCTTCCTCCCCCCCTCTCTCTCTCTCTCTCTCTCTTGACGATCTTTCCTCTTTCCCACCCACCTACATTCTCTCCCTCCCTTCCCATCTTTTTTCTCTCCCTCCTCTCTCTCTCTCTACTTCTTCTCCACCCCCCCCCCCCCCGTTCCCCACCAACCACTCCCTCTATCTGTCCCTTTTTCTCTATCCATTTCTTTTTCTCTCCCTCCTCCCCCTATCCTTCTCTCTGTCTCTGTCTCTCTCTCTCTCTCTCTCTACCTACCTATCTCTCTCCTATCTCTCCAGTTATGTTTATCCATTTCTCCCTCTCTCTCTATTTTCCCCTCTCCTTCTCTCTCTCTCTCTCATGACATTATTTTGTTCTTTCTCTCTTCTTTTTATTATTATCATTTATTTTATCTTATTTGCTTAGAAGTAGTGGTTGTAGTAGTAGTGGTGTTGTTTTTTCTTTGCTTGCTTAATTTCTTTGCCCTGAGGGACGTATGAAAAAAAAATTTTTTTAAGCATGTCCGTGCTTATTCCACTTGCCTCATTAAAGAAAATTCATTCATTCAGTCATTCTCTCTCTCCCCACCCCACGCTCCCTAATCTGTCTTACTCCATCCCACCGTCTCTCTCTCTCTCTCTCTCTCTCTCTCTCTCTCTCTCTCTCTCTCTCCCTCCTTGCATTCCCTGTATTGTTTATGGTGCTGTTAATAGTTACAAGATATGCCTCTCTCCATCTTCCATATTACCCACATTTTCTTTCATGAATCTCATACTTGTGTGTACATTATTGCTGTATTATTGTTATTCCATATTCCATTTTGATATGTGTTGTTATTTAACTTTGTAATGTAACTTTGACCCTCTCTCTCTCTCTCTCTCTCTCTCTCTTTCCCTTCTGTCGATTTATCAGTCTGTCTGTACGTCTGCCTCTCTCTCTCTCTCTCTCTCTCTCTCTCTCTCTCTCTCTCATCTCATCCATTCTTCTTTTACTCTCTCTCCCTTCTCGCCCCGCCCCCCCACCCCCCACTCCCCTCCCTTTTCCTCTCTTCTGATATGAATTTTATCTATTTATGCTTGTGAGTTTCTTTTTCTTATTTGATTTATTTATCTGATTATGTACCCCAGGGCTGGGTGGGGAAAAAAAAAACAAAAAAAAAACGATCTTGTCATTATGCTAATCTCAATACCCTGGAAAAATAAGATTTCGTTCGTTCGTTCGTTCGTTCCCTCAGGCGTTTATTTGTTCACGTTTTGTCAGTGCCAGAAAGCAGCGACGTGCCAGTGGTCAGAGGACTCATCACGGGGTTGGTGTTGAACAGCGAAAGGCAATCTCTGTGCACGTGTTTGCTGGCCGAGCGAAACATGCACACAGGCCGATGGCCATTCAGTCATTGGTCAGGGAGGGAGGGGGAGGAGGGGCCGTGGGGGCTGGGGGTGGGGTGGGGGGTGGGGGGGGCAGTTCCGTGTCGCTGATCCAGGGACCAATTGAGGCCCCTTTGTACTTGTTTGCGTGGGGTTCTGCGCGTCGCTCAAGCACGGACGGAGTGACGGACGAACTTACAGACGACTGAGGAATTAAGCGAGCGTGCGCGCGTGTGCACACACACACACACACACACACACACACACACACACATGCGCGCGCACACACACACACACACACACACACACACACACATTTTTCATTTTAAAACATTCAAAGTGGGGTGGTATAACATTGAAACACACATACACGCACGCACCCTCACACACATTTAAAGTGGAACGACGTGAAATTGAAAAACACGCGCGCACGCGCGCCCACACACACACACACACACACACACACACACACACGCAGAGGAAGAACTGTCATAACATTAAGCTGAAGCACTTTGGTGCGTGCCAGCGTGGTCGTGCGGCTCATTGTCAGGCAGTAGAATTAAGTGTGGGATCGAGTCTGGGTTTTAACTTGATTATCTGGATTCTTGATTTGTTTTTTGTTGTTGTTTTTGTTTGTTGTTGGTTTTTTTGTTGGGTTTTTGTTTGTTTGTTTGGAGGGTTTTTTCTCTCTATCTATCTATCTTAAAGCGCGTGTCAGCAAAAGTAAACAAAGATGCTGAGAATGGCTTGGAGAGGGGGTTGGGTAGGCGGAGAGCGCATATACCAGGACCCCAATTGCATGTCTCGCATTCATGCACATAGTATTTGCGCACGCGCGTAATTGTGTGTGCATGTGTATATGTGTGTGTGTGTGTGTGTCTGTGTGTGTGTGTACAGGGGCGTGGGGATTGGTGTGGGGAATTCATGTCACGACCACCGTGGGGTCAGCGCTTGTTTGATCTAATTCCTCCCCACCTTTTCTTTCAAGCAGACCGACAGGCCTTAGTCTGGAAAGAGAGAGAGACAGAATGAATGAATGAATGAATGAATGAATGAATCTTTATTTTCCAACGGTGAAGATATTAGCACTTTGGCCGACTTACACATCTGCCGTTGTTCTAAGAGACACACAAACATGTA
The DNA here is from genome assembly GCF_041734735.1 of Babylonia areolata. Lineage (NCBI taxonomy): Eukaryota > Metazoa > Mollusca > Gastropoda > Neogastropoda > Buccinidae > Babylonia > Babylonia areolata. Next base: position 26,179,806 of record NC_134901.1, read on the forward strand.
CGCATATAAATGTAGTTATACTGAATACTTAATACATGTATAATGTACGAGTATAACACAGCGTCAAACTGAGAGACACAACATCGCTCACATCTGTACGGAACGGAAGCGAGTAACACACACACGCACACACACACACACACTAACACACACACACACACTAACACACACACACCAAGGGAAAAACAACACCAAAACCCTAGCATGAATGCCACACATGTGACAGAGAGAGAAAGAGAGAGAGAGACTGAGCTAGTCAGGACCAAGGAGCACTGAGGTCATTTCCTCATTGTGCACACGATAGCCTCCTCTTGCTCTTGTTTCTGCCTCTCGTTCGGCCCAGCCAGTTAGTCACACATCGGTGGAGACCAAGCCTCACACTTGTCACGGGGTTTCTATTTCTGCACGTCGTGTGTAGTTTCTGTCCGACCCGCCGCCCCCCTCCACGCCCCCTCCTCCCCCCTCTCTTTGTCACGGGTTTCTGTGAATGCACGGTCAGTGTCCGAGGTTGTGAGTGACCGTTTCCATCGTGCATGGCCCTGTTTCCCTGCTTGTAAATTATTTTAGGCGTTTTCTCTCAGACCACCTGATTGGGATTTGGTGGGGTGGGGGGAGGGTACGGCTTTCTAGTATCGAGCTGACTGCAGTGGTGGACTCCCAGCATTTTGTTTCTTGCAGATTGATTAGGTTATGGTTTACTCTGTGTGTGTGTGGGTGTGTGAGTGTGCGCGCGCGTGCGTGCATTAGACTGGCATTTTTAATGATGCGAACTTTCCAACTGTCTGTAAAATTAACTTTCGCTTCTTATTCTTGATTGATTGCTGGGTTGTTGCTGGTTTTTGTTTATTTGTTTTTCTTGTTGTTTTGTGTGTGTGTGTGTGTGTGTGTGTGTGTGTGTGTGTTTGGTTTTTGTTGTTTTGTTTTTTTGTTTGCTTTGTTTTAGATTTTTTTTTAATGCAGAATAGTTGTGGCTATGTGTGACTGATAAGGATACTCAGTTGTAAAAGGAAACTCCGTTGTAAAACGCCAGTCTTCAGTCAAGAGGCCCAGCTTTACGTGCTTCACAAGCGCGGGGTTACATGTATTGTGTGTGTGTTGGTAGGAGGCAGCTTCGGGTTGAGAGGCGTGATACTATTGCCGAAAGACAGGGTATGAAAGGTAGGGCAACGAAAACGAAAAAGATGAAGGAATGAATGAACGACTGAATGAATGCATTACGCTTCCAGTTTGTATGCGTGTGGGTTTGTTGGTTTGTTGTTTTGTTTTTGTTTTGTTTTTTGTTTTTGTTTTTTTTGGGGGGTTGTTGTTTTTCGCAGGTACCACGGAATCATAACTCATTGAATTAGGGTGAAATTTCCTGTAGCTTTTCCTCAGCCATAGGGGCAGTGAATTCATGTTCACCGTGTCGAGAGCTCGGCCATAGGACGTCGCGACCCAATCCTCTCCTTTCACGACCCAAGTCAGGTACCCATTCATACCTGGGTGGAGTGGGAAATCAGTCACTGGTCGGCCAACCTAAATCAGATGCCCGTTCATACCTGGACGGGGTGGGGGAAAGCAGAGTCATAGGTAGGCCAACCTAAATCAGGTACCCATTCATACCTGGGTGGAGTGGGGGAAAGCAGAGTCATAGGTCGGCCAACCTAAATCAGGTACCCGTTCATACCTGGATGGGGTGGGGGAAAGCAGAGTCATAGGTAGGCCAACCTAAATCAGGTACCCATTCATACCTGGATGGGGTGGGGGAAAGCAGAGTCATAGGCAGGCCGACCCAAATCAGGTACCCATTCATACCTGGGTGGAGTGGGGGAAATCAGTCATAGGTAGGCCGACCCAAGGCAGGTACCCATTTCATACCTGGATGGGGTGTGGGAAAACAGAGTCATAGGTAGGACAACCTAAATCAGGTACCCATTCATACCTGGGTGGAGTGGGAGATCAGTCATAGGTCGGCCAACCTAAATCAGGTACCCATTCATACCTGGGTGGGGTGGGAAATCAGTCATAGGTCGGCCAACCTAAATCAGGTACCAATTCATACCTGGGTGGGGTGGGGGAAAGCAGAGTCATAGGTAGGCTAGCCTAAATCAGGTACTCATTCATACCTGGGTGGAGTGGGAAATCAGTCATAGGTAGGCCAGCCTAAATCAGGTACCCATTTATTCCTGGGTGGAGTGGGAGAAATCAGTCATAGGTCGGCCAGCCTAAATCAGGTACCCATTCATACCTGGGTGGGGTGGGAAATCAGTCATAGGTCGGCCAACCTAAATCAGGTTCCCATTCATACCTGGGTGGAGTGGGAAATCAGTCATAGGTAGGCCAACCCAAGTCAGGTACCCATTCATACCTGGGTGGAGTGGGGGAAAGCAGAGTCATAGGTAGGCCAACCTAAATCAGGTACCCATTCATACCTGGGTGGAGTGGGGAATCAGTCATAGGTCGGCCAACCTAAATCAGGTACCCATTCATACCTGGGTGGAGTGGGGGAAATCAGTCATAGGTAGGCCAACCCAAGTCAGGTACCCATTCATACCTGGGTGGAGTGGGAGATCAGTCATAGGTCGGCCAACCCAAGTCAGGTACCCATTCATACCTGGGTGGAGTGGGAAATCAGTCATAGGTCGGCCAACCCAAGTCAGGTACCCATTCATACCTGGGTGGAGTGGGAAATCAGTCATAGGTAGGCCGACCCAAGTCAGGTACCCATTTCATACCTGGATGGGATGGGGGAAAGCAGAGTCATAGGTAGGCCAACCCAAGTCAGGTACCCGTTCATACCTGGATGGGGTGTGGGAAAGCAGAGTCATAGGTAGGCCAACCTAAATCAGGTACCCATTCATACCTGGGTGGAGTGGGGGAAATCAGTCATAGGTAGGCCGACCCAAGTCAGGTGCCCATTTCATACCTGGATGGGGTGTGGGAAAGCAGAGTCATTGGTAGGCCAACCTAAATCAGGTACCCGTTCATACCTGGATGGGGTGGGGGAAAGCAGAGTCATAGGTAGGCCAACCTAAATCAGGTACCCATTCATACCTGGGTGGAGTAGGGGAAATCAGTCATAGGTAGGCCAACCTAAGTCAGGTGCCCATTTCATACCTGGATGGGGTGGGGGAAAGCAGAGTCATAGGTAGGCCAACCTAAATCAGGTACCCATTCATACCTGGATGGGGTGGGGGAAAGCAGAGTCATAGGTAGGCCAACCCAAGTCAGGTACCCATTCATACCTGGGTGGAGTGGGGGAAAGCAGAGTCATAGGTAGGCCAACCCAAGTCAGGTGCCCATTTCATACCTGGATGGGGTGGGGGAAAGCAGAGTCATAGGTAGGCCAACCCAAGTCAGGTACCCATTCATACCTGGGTGGAGTGGGGGAAAGCAGAGTCATAGGTAGGCCAACCCAAGTCAGGTACCCATTCATACCTGGGTGGAGTCGGGGAAAGCAGAGACATAACTCCCCTTTCCCTAGGACACAACACCATGCCGAAACGGGGCCTCGAACCTTGATCACTGTTGAACTGGATCACAAGGCCAACGCCTGACCCGTTCTGCCTCGGCACCCCCAATTTACAGAGTAGGGACACACCCACACACATCTCTCTCTCTCTCTTACACACACACACACACACACACACACACACACGCACGCACGCACGCACGCACACACATATATATATATATAGAGAGAGAGAGAGAGCAACAGTGGTTTATGTTAGACACGCATTTCTATTACTTTTGGGGTTGGGAATGGAACGTGACAATCACACACATCTCTCCCTCTCTCTCTTACACACACACACACACACACACACACACACACACACACACACACACACACCTATATATAGAGAGAGATAGAGATAGCAACAGTGGTTTCTGTTAGACACACTTTTCTATTACTTGTGGGGTTGTGAATGGAACGTGACACTCACACACATCTCTCTCTCTCTCTCTCTCTCTCTCTCTCTCTCTCTCACACACACACACACACACACACACACACACACACACACATATATATATATATATATATATATATATATAAGAGAGAGAGAGAGAGAGCGACAGTGGTTTCTGTTAGACATACCTTTCTATTACTTGCGGGGTTGGGAATGGAACGTGATGTTAGGGGGAAGAAGATAAGGGGACGGGGGGAGATGGACGCGGATATCTCAGTTCCCCTGTGTGGCAAAAACTCGTGGGTTTCTTTGAAATAATGTCCCTGGGCTTCAATGGTTGGTTTGTTGTTGTTGTTGTCGTTTTCAAAGACCCTGGCGCTTTGAAATGGATTCAATCACTTCTCAGACGATTCCTTTATGCCCTCTAATGGATGAGAAGACGTCTCGTTGTAATGATCAATGACTGCGGATAATGGGAAGTCTCCAATACCCTGATGATTTTCTTCTTGTTGATGTTTTAAGGCTTCTGTTTACCTTTTTCATTTGTATGGACTGTACTGACTGATGGACGGTAATGAAGGGGGGGGGGGTGAAAGATAAAAGCGGAAAAGGTGGGGGTGGACATTGTTTGCAGTCAAAGCACGTCGAGAAAAGGCGGAAGTCGGGGGGAACAGAAAGAACCACCGTCCCCATCCCCGTTATCCTTTGGAATCCTAGTGACGAAGGAAGAGATAGTTTGGAGGCTAAAACCACAACAACAAGAAGAAAAGATCGAGATGGGAATGTGTATGCAATGGAAAGAAAGAAAGTAAGGGGGGGGGGGGGGAGACAGCTGAACAATATGAAAGCAGGCAATTAAGGCCATTGCACTGTGGGTATCAGGTCATCTGAAGTGATTATGATTACTTCGCGGGAAGGCTGTTTCAATATTCCTGAGTTGGATCACCGTCGCACCCATGAAATCCATGTCAGTGTTCGGTGGGTTATGGAAACAAGAACCTACCTAGCATGCATTCCCCCCCACCCCCCACCCCCCACCCCCACTCCTACATGACGGGATAAATAAAGGAAAAACTGTTATACACAAAATGTCACGTGTTTGTGTGAGCATGTGTGTGTGTGTGTTTGTGGCTGTGACTGAAACCTGATAGAATGACACAGGAAACGAAAGATGAACGCCTGTTGGCAGTTGTCAGTCGGCTGTACCCAGGTAGGCGACCTGAAGTGCAAATGACTCCGTGTTTGTAAAGTTCTTAGAGCTTGGTCTCTGACCGAAGATAGGCGATGTATAAGCATCCTTATCATCATCATCATCATCATATCATCATCATCATCATCCTGGGTGCAGGGGATGCTGAGAGTCAGGGCAGCTTAATGGCATGGTGCAGGTTCTGACCAAGGTCCCCTCGCGCACGTCCCTATGTGAGCAGCCTGCCAGGAGCCAGTTGCATTGCTCGGACGGAAGCGCCGAGTATGGTCGTAACCCGCTTCAAACTGTGAGTAGTATGGAACTGACCAATGGCGTAGTTTGGTCAACACAGGCATTTAGTCACGCGTAACTGTCAAAAAGTTAGAACCAAGCAGTGCAACTGGCGCCAGGACTCGACCCCGTTAGGAAAGAATTTTCCCTTGGTAATTCAGGGCTGGTGGAAGAATAGAAGAAAGATTGTTGCATATACCGACACGTATAAGCCTTTGCTTGTATATGATGTAGAAAATCTAAATTTACAACGCTGCATTCTCCCGTCCTTTCCCCAAACTCCCCAATATCAGTGAATATTTCTCATTCGTATTCCCGCTCCTCCTCACCCCCCCTACCCCCCCCCCCTTTCCACACACCCTAACTTTCCTTAACCCCTTCCCCACACCCCTTTCTCTTCCATGTCTACTCTCTTTTTTTCTCCTCCACCTTTTCCCCCACCATTATTCTTTCACTCCCTCCAGTGCATGCCGACCGGATTGACCTAGTTCCTTCACTGTGCTGCAAGACAAAAACAGGACTGGTTGCACGAGCTGCTATCCTTCAGACCACTGACGCCATTTGCCGCGATGTGCAGGAACCTTTCTTTGGCTCTCTCCTTTGCTTCTTGGGTGCAGCCATGGAGGCGTTGATGGAGAGATATTTTCTTTTCAGACTCACTTCGCCACAGGCTTCTATTTTCGCGCATGCACTGTAATTCAGACTTTGCGCCGCCTTTTGAAGACTTACAGACTTTTTTCCCCGCCGGCAGTTTTGGGAGCAATTCCGACTTGGGCAGAAAGCGGCGTGTGATGAATGCGCCAGCAGCAACTTACATGGTTAGGTAAGGTCCGGTGTATTATGCTTCACAGGAAAAAAAAAAGGTGTTCGCGAAGTAGGATTCCGCAGCATTGAGAGAGGAATTACAGGCTGCAGCAGCCGGTAATTTTTGTCATTGGAGTTATTTCTGACTTGGTTTTGACTGCAGCGTGTATTCAACTAAAGGGCTGGAATACTGTATGGACGTAAAGGGACTGTGTGATTATGCTTTGGTTGGTGATACAGACATGCTCACTGTGCCTTTTGGTTGGTGTTGATTATCCAGGAAACGTTGCAATTTTATTACATTTCGATTTCGTTATAGATGTTGAGGCCCAGGGTACGTCTCATCACACTATTATTCCACGGTTTACATGAGCATTCTGCTCAGGACATGACAGAGTAGCCATCGTTTCAGCTGCAGCCTTCAGTTCACTTTGGGGGCTAGGGTTTGGAGAGGTGGGCGTGAGTTTTAGATGGCTTCTTTGACAGAACAGTGTGCGTTTCTTTGAAATAATCTTCTCTGGACTTTAGTATCTTTCTCTCAAAGGGATTCCTGTGCTTTAATATGGCGTCTCTGGCCATCGTGTGTGTGTGTGTGTGTGTGTGTGTGTGTGTGAGAGAGAGAGAGAGAGAAAGAGGAGGAAGGCAGAACGTGTGTGTGTGTGTGTGTGTGTGCGCGCGCGTGCGTGCGTGCGTGTGAGAGAGACAGAGGGGAGGGAGACAGAACATGTGTGTGTGTGTGTGTGTGCGTGTGTGTGTGTGTGATCCCCGATGGAAGACTTTGCCTCTTCATTGTGACGTTAACGGATACAAGTAATCGAAAGTCTTGAATTTCATGACGGCTTATTTTAGCATGCAGACTATAAAGACGAGAGGCGAGACTGTTGAAAGAAAGAAATAAGAAGTGCAAATGCGACGGGGGACAAAGGAAAAACAGAGAGAAAAGAGTGAACATGAGTGGGTGTTGGTGTGTGCGCGCATGTATTTGTTTGTGTGTGAGAGAGAGAGAGAGAGACGGGGGGGGGGGGAGGATGGAGGTATATTATGTGTGTGGGAGAGAGATAGAGGAGGGAGGCATAACATGTGTGTGCGTGCGTGCGTGTGTGTGTGTGTGTGTGTTCCCCGATGGAAAGGCTTGGCCTTTTCGTCGTGACGTGAACAGAGACGTACAGGAACAGTTCCTGGGTGTGGCACGAACACCTGATCCCGTATAAAGTGGCCCAGTCCAGAACATGCCTCTGTATCGTTTGGCCCTGGCCAGAATATACCCCGTATATAAACTAGCCAGGCTACTTTAAACGCGGAGTTTTGTTTGGCCTGGACCAGTATATATCCTCTTGGCCATTTTATAACCCCCACCCCCCACCCCCAAGCTCTCCCCCTCCCCCAGCCTTCCCCCCTCTCCGTCTTTTTCTCTGAAATCAGTGCTGATGTGTATGCTTTCTTAATGTTATGGTGTTGAGTGTATGAATGCCTTATTTTGGCGTGGAGTTATCGTTTGATGCTAGTCCTCCACGCTCCAATAGAGTTGTTCGTTGTTCTTGGTTATGAGAAGATATTGCGCTGGGTCACAGTACACAAACCAGCATTCCTGTTCACAACACTCTGAACTTGTATCCACAATAAGAACCTCCAGATCCCGAAGGTTTTATTTCACGTCAGTCCTTAACACGTGCGTTTACTATTATCTAGCCACGCTGTTCTCGGCATCACAGCTGATATCTATACAGAGAAAGAGCGTGTTCCCCGCAAACGGTCTAAATCTATTTTTACGGCCTGTCTAGCTTTCACTTCGTGTCAATGAGTAAATTGCGTTAGCAGCTGCTGTCCAGAACACCATTTTTGGTTTCATCATGCCTCGCTGGCGAGCTTTCCCAGTTGATCCACTGACGCCAGTCGTTGGACGCACGGGAAGAGTCTCCCTCCCTCCCATTGGCTCTTCTCTTGCACGAATCACACCAATCAGGCATTGACGTGGTCTATTTAAATTCTTGTAATTCCCACTTTGTCGCTGACTCCGTTTTGGGTTGGGTTTGTTTTTTTTCCGCAGACGGTATATCTGGTTCACCGCCTTTACCCAGAAATTTGACATTCCAGAATGGCAGTTGGACGTTTTCAGCCCGTCGTCTGTCCGGTTTAAGTACCGTTGGGGCAGATGTTTGGTGGGAACCCGGCGGAAAGGAATGTGTCTGGCTAAACCCATGCAAAAAAAAAAAAGAACAGAAAGCTACACCTGAGTAGAAAAAAAAGAACAGAAAGCTACACCTGAGTAGAAAAAAAGAACAGAAAGCTACACCTGAGTAGAAAAAAAAGAACAGAAAGCTACACCCACGCTGGTTCTGCCACAGTCTGAGAGTCAGAGAGAGAAAGAGATACGGGGAGGTGGAGGGGGTTCAGAGAGTTCAGTGCCATCTAAATGGCCGTGAAATCAGGAACGAATATTTCTTGTTTTACCTTTAACTCACTCAGTACGGCCAATCCTCTCTTCTCCTCTGCACAGACCCCTCGGATGTGCAGTGGGTGTCTGAATGACCCAACCTTTAGCTTCTGTCGTCAGAACTGTGGTATTCTTTGTCAACATTCACCTCTTCAGTATAAGAGCGTTCCGCTTGCAATATTTTGATGATGGTAATTGGGATGAAACGCTGTTAACGTCGTCTCTTTCGCCGTTCGTATGGAGAGAGTTAAACGTGATTTTATATTTTAATATATATATATATATATATATATACATACATAAGACCACTCTATTATGTTTGCTATTAGTTTCGGTAGCAGCACACAATATGTTCTGAATTCTGCTTAAAGGAAGCAAGGGTCGGTAGGAAGAATGCTTTCCTCTGCCTCCAATTACTAGTCTTCCTCCTTCCTTCCCTCTCCCCCTTCCTTCCTTCTTTTCTCTCCCTTCCTTCCTCTACCATGCTTCCACTTGCTTGCCTCCTACATTTCATATTCTCGTCATTCTTCGCAATTTTTTTTTTCCTTCTTCTTCCTCTCCGCCTTTTTGCTTTATTTAAGTGCTGTTGAGTCTAGACTTTTTCCAGATTACAACTTTAGCTTGTCGTACTTGGAGCGTCATTAAGTCGACGGTTAACTTTTTTTGTATATATATATATATGTGTGTGTGTGTGTGTGTGTGTGTGTGTGTGTGTGTGTGTGTGTGTGCGTGCGTGCGTGTGTGTGTGTGTGTGTGTGTGTGTGCGTGCTGTGTGTGTGTGTGTGCGTGCTGTGTGTTTGTGTGTCTGTGTGTGTGTGTGTGTGTTTAAACCGACATTTGCTTATCTGTTTGCAGTAAGTTTCGTGATTGACAGTATAAGAATGGAGCTGGTATTCCGCGCAAAGGATCGTGCTTCTTGATATTTATGATGTACACAGTCCAAACACACATTTATCATCTTAAAAAAGAAAAGTATTATATATTATATCCGCATGTTTGAGGGTAGGAATGGCATAGATGTGCTAATATCATTATTTTGTTGTTTTTAATGAATACATTAAGCTTTTAAAACATTTTTTTCACTTAAAGATGTTAATTAATAGAATAAAAGATATTAAAAATTACCCAAGGCACATCACATGCCACCAATGAAAGATACCACCTAATTGGAAAAATGACGTCATGGCTACAGTTTCAATCCCAGTTTCCATTTAATTAAATTTCTTTGTTTATCTATCTTCGTGTCTACCCGTTTTAATTGATTTTTTTTCCACTCTGATACCTCTTTTGTTCGAGGAGGAAGAAAATAGGCATAAATCTACAATTTCTACGTGACAAACGATCACAGGCATAAATCTACAATTTCTACGTGACAAACAATCACAGGCATAAATCTACAATTTCGACGTGACAAACAATCACAGGCATAAATCTACAATTTCTACGTGACAGACAATCACAGGCATAAATCTACAATTTCTACGTGACAGGCAATCACAGGCATAAATCTACACTTTCATCGTGACAATCATGGGCATAGATCTACAATCTGTACATGACAGACAATCACGGGCATAGATCTACAATTTCTACCTGACAATCACGGGCATAGATCTACACTTTCTTCGTGACAGACAATCACGAAAGCCACCTTTCTGGTATTCTTGCGTTCTTTAACTACGCACAGCAGTGATTGAAATGGCGTCTCCAGCCATGTATCTTTCACAAGACGCGACCACTTTGCGTCCAACTTGAGTGCATCTGGATAATGTGAAGTTTCAGATTTCTTAATTGCTTTGAAGAAGATTGTAAGCTCAGACTGTCATTTTTATCTGGGCTGTCGTTTTAGATAACGTGGACAAAAGACGGGAAAGAAGTCACGGAATGACATAACGTGAAAGAAGAAAAAGAAAAGGGGGGGGCGGGGGGGGGGGGGGGGCATGCGTTCTGTATCGCTCGCTCACTCCATCTGTCAGTGTGTGTGTGTGTCTGTGTGTGTGTGTGTGTGTGTTTCTCTCTCTCTCCTTTTTTGACTCACTTGTGTAAACAAAGTGAGTCTATGTTTTGACCCGGTGTTCGGTTGTCTGTGTGTGTGTGTGTGTGTGTGTGTGTTTCTCTCTCTCCTTTTTGACTCACTTGTGTAAACAAAGTGAGTCTATGTTTTGACCCGGTGTTCGGTTGTCTGTGTGTGTGTGTTTCTCTCTCTCCTTTTTTGACTCACTTGTCTAAACAAAGTGAGTCTATGTTTTGACCCGGTGTTCGGTTGTCTGTGTGTGTGTGTGTTTCTCTCTCTCCTTTTTTGACTCACTTGTGTAAACAAAGTGAGTCTATGTTTTGACCCGGTGTTCGGTTGTCTGTGTGTGTGTGTGTGTGTTTCTCTCTCTCCTTTTTTGACTCACTTGTGTAAACAAAGTGAGTCTATGTTTTGACCCGGTGTTCGGTTGTCTGTGTGTGTGTGTTTCTCTCTCTCCTTTTTTGACTCACTTGTGTAAACAAAGTGAGTCTATGTTTTGACCCGGTGTTCGGTTGTCTGTGTGTGTGTGTGTTTCTCTCTCTCCTTTTTTGACTCACTTGTGTAAACAAAGTGAGTCTATGTTTTGACCCGGTGTTCGGTTGTCTGTGTGTGTGTGTGTGTGTTTCTCTCTCTCCTTTTTTGACTCACTTGTGTAAACAAAGTGAGTCTATGTTTTGACCCGGTGTTCGGTTGTCTGTGTGTGTGTGTGTGTGTTTCTCTCTCTCCTTTTTTGACTCACTTGTGTAAACAAAGTGAGTATGTTTTGACCCGGTGTTCGGTTGTCTGTGTGTGTGTGTGTGTGTTTCTCTATCTCCTTTTTTGACTCACTTGTGTAAACAAAGTGAGTCTATGTTTTGACCCGGTGTTCGGTTGTCTGTGTGTGTGTGTGTGTTTCTCTCTCTCCTTTTTTGACTCACTTGTGTAAACAAAGTGAGTCTATGTTTTGACCCGGTGTTCGGTTGTCTGTGTGTGTGTGTGTTTCTCTCTCTCCTTTTTTGACTCACTTGTGTAAACAAAGTGAGTCTATGTTTTGACCCGGTGTTCGGTTGTCTGTGTGTGTGTGTGTGTGTGTGTGTCTCTCTCTCCTTTTTGACTCACTTGTGTAAACAAAGTGAGTCTATGTTTTGACCCGGTGTTCGGTTGTCTGTGTGTGTGTGTGTGTGTGTTTCTCTCTCTCCTTTTTGACTCACTTGTGTAAACAAAGTGAGTCTATGTTTTGACCCGGTGTTCGGTTGTCTGTGTGTGTGTGTGTGTGTGTGTGTGTCCTTGTGTCTGTGTGTCCGTGGTAAACTTTAACATTGACATTTTCTCTGCAAATACTTTGTCAGTTGACACCAAATTTGGCATAAAAATAGGAAAAATTCAGTTATCTCCAGTCATTTTGTTTAAAACAATATTGCACCTCTGGGATGGGCACAAAAAAATAAAAAAGAAGCCTAATCATATGTAAACTGCATTTACTGTTATATTTATATTTTTTGTATTCTCTAAACTTGGCACTTTGATCTGATATTCTGACCCAACAACAAGAGCAGTCATTATTATCATTTTTTGTTCTAACAGGAACTTCTTTTGCTAAGCATGGAAGTTTTATTTATTTTGCAAACGTTTCGGTGCAGATAGTAAAAAAGGGAAATTACTCTGTAATTAATGCTAGGGGACTTAATTCGCTTTAAACTGATCTTTCTCATCTTAAACATTACATTTTGAAATTATACTCAATACATAAAAAGCTTGGATTTTTTTTTTTAAGTGTATCACAAGTGAGTCTTGAAGGCCTTGCCTCTCTTGTTTGTTAGTTTTTATTATTTCGATGGCTTCTGATGTGGAAGAGAGATGGATTAACTCCGTCCGAGCAAATGGAAGGCACGCCCATGGGAATCACACTGTCGCTATTAGCAGCAATTTACGGGAAGTCTTAATTATCCGCGGTTCACTCAAGGCCGAATAAATTAATCCTCCTGAATTATTCACATCAACTGCATTCCCGTGTGCCCGCTCACGTCATTGTTACTTTGTTTTTAAGCTAATGTACTGAGGACCTCCCGACATTGCCAACAACTGGCATCAGTCATAATTACACACGTTAACGAACATCTGGCGTTCCTACTGACGTTAGGGTTACTTTACGTATGCAGTAAAGGTCTTGTTGTTCCGACGTATGGACGGTACGGACGTCATTGTACTGGTTGACCAGTGGCCATTGAGGACGATGCCTTGCGAGATTTTGTATTTGTAGTTCTTTTTATCACAACAGATTTCTCTGTGTGAAATTTGGGCTGCTCTCCCCAGGGAGAACGCGTCGCTACACTACAGAGCCACCCTTTTTTCTTTCTTTTTTTTTTCTTTTTTTTTTCTGCGCGCAGTTTTATTTGTTTTTCCTATCGAAGTGGATTTTTCTACAGAATTTTGCCAGGAACAACCCTTTTGTTGCCGTGGGTTCTTTTACGTGCGCTAAGTGCATGCTGCACACGAGGACCTCGGTTTATCGTCTCATCCGAATGAGATACCGTCCGCCGTTGATGAACACACACGGAAATCTTTGTCAGCTCCTATCTAAACCCAGCCCAGCCAAACGGGCACTGGCGTGGCCTGTTTTCTTCCAGCTTCGTGCAGCCTGTCATTTTTATCTCCAGCTTCTATTCATGTACGTCTATGAATAATTCTGTCCTTCACTTTTTCCGGGGAGAGAGGGGGGGGAAAAACAGTATAAAGTGGTGTTGTAAGTCAGAAATCAATGTCCAGAACCATCTCACCCAAAAAACATAATAATAATAATAAATAAATAAATAAATAATGGTAATAATAATAATAATAATAATAATAAAATAACTGAGAAAAAATGGTTAGGGGATGTACCACTCCAGATCAAATGTGTGGATTTTTTTCAGCTTTAAAGAGTTATTTCACTTCTCTTATGATGTCATCAGTGACGTCACTATGTACGTAATCACTACCTACCTACAGCACTCCGAGGTTATTTCTGGCTTACCTCCTCCATTGCAAATATCATCAATCTCAAGATTAGCATATCAGACGATCAGCTGACTTGGGATTTGGGACTGGTCTTCCAGTGTTGCAGAAGTTACCTGTGATTTTTTTAATTTTTAATCACAACAGATTTCTCTGTGTGAAATTCGGGTTGCTCTCCCCAGGGGGAGCGCGTCGCTACACTACAGCGCCGCCCTTTTTTGGGGGGGAAGGGGGTATTTTTTCCTGCGTGCAGTTTTATATGTTTTTCCTATCGAAGTAGATTTTTCTACAATTTTTTTTCCAGGAACAACCCCTTTGTTGACGTGGGTTCTTTTAAGTGCGCTAAGTACATGCTACACACGGGACCACGGTTTATCGTCTCATCCGAATGACTAGCGTCCAGACCACCACCACTCAAGGTCTAGTGGAGGAGGAGAAAATATCGGCGGCTGAGCCGTGATTCGAACCAGCGCGCTCAGATTCTCTCGCTTCCTAGGCGGACGCATTACCTCTAGGCCATCACTCCACATTAATGTTGCATTATACAGCATGAGAAAGTAGCCTGGTTTTAGTTTCCAGTAAAATGTCGGGTGTGTTTGGTTTTTGTTTGTTTGTTGTTGTTGTTCGTTTTGTTTCCGGACTTCTTTCTGGCTATGATTATGAAATAGGTTTACAGTTCTGGCTGCTGTTTTGTTGTTGTTGTTGTTGTTGTTGTTTTTTCTTCTTCATCATCTTCTTCTTCTTCAAAAGCACACGGAAAGTCAGCACTTCTTGCCCTGATTATAACGCCAGCACTTCTTGTATTGTTATAAAGTCAGCAGTTCTTCTCTTGATTATTACGGCAGGATTCTGCGCATCCAGAATCGGCCTCTTCTCTCATATGGGCACACACACCGACAGATAAGCCTGCCTGCCTACTCATCCGTCGGTCCGACGGGAGACTCCATCATCACTTTGTATTTACGTCAGCAGTCATGTTCCGATTATAATGTCAGCAGATGTTTGTCTTTTTTTACAACGTCACAGTTCTTGTCCTGGTATAATCGTCAGCAGTTCTTCTCATGATTATAACGTCAGCAGTTCTTGGTTTGGTTGTAACGTCTGCAGTTCTTGTCTTGTTATAATAATGTCAGCACTTCTTCAGGGCGACAGCGCCTTGCCAGGTAGTATTCAGAGCGCTGTTGTTACTGGTGAACACACATTGAAACCATCCCTTGTCTCCGTTGTCCCGAGTCCATTCAAACGGACACAGACGAGGTGACTTTCCTTTCAACCTCGCTTTATCAGAGGCTTCTATTTCGGCACGTGTATCAAACTGCTTGCTTACTGACTCCTTTGTAGATCCAAGAAAAGGCGATGAATCTGTCTGTGAAACTGGAGCTGTAGACTGTGATGGGTTCAGTTCAGAGGCAGGTGGCAGAATGGTTGAGACGCTCATCTGCCAGTAAAGAGTCCGTGAGGGTGTGGGTTCGAATCCCAGTCTCGCCTTTTCTCTCACGTTTGACTGGAAAATCACACTGAGCGTCTGATTATTCGGATGAGTAGACAAGCCGAGGTCCTGTGTGCAGCACGCACTTGGCGCCCTGAAAAAAGGCAACTAGAATGTTGTCCTCTTGTAAAATTCTGTGGATAAAATCCATTCTGACCGGTACACAAATATATTCTGTGCATGCACTCAATGCCTGAGTATACTGCTGGTCAGGCATCTGCCTCGCAGATGTGGTGTAGCGTATAAGGATTTGTGCGAATACAGTGACGCCTCCATGAAAAATTGAAACTGTTGGGTTCAGTCAGGGATGAATTCGTCAGCAAGAAGTTAACTGCTGGTTTTCAATACTCGCATCGTTACGCGGCAAACAAGCGCCCGGGTTAGAGCTTCCTGTAATTGACATCGTGTATTTCTCTCACCAGACTTCTTTCCGGCGGTATCATGGGCTTCGAGTTCCTGGCTACAGTGTGGGGTCGTTGATGAATGCACGTGGGTCATCCACCGGCGGACATGGAGTGCACGCGCACTATAGTGCTCTGAATTATGTATGTGACGCACAATTCCTATGTACCTGCTCACGTCATTCTTAATTGGCGAGGATGTCCGGACAATGCCAATCAACTCACAATGGAAATAATTTCACACGTTGACCAACTCCGGGCGTTCCCCTTCAGGTCAAAATTACTTTGTGTTGGCAGGAAAGGTCTCGCCCCCACGGAGGGCTGACGTCATCGTTAATCAGGGTGCGGTCTGACCATGGGTCCACAACAGTGTGCGTTCAACCCGCTCGGGTCATAGCGTCAGCGGTTGTTCAGGTCGTCACAACGTCTTGCGAATTACCGTTCCCGTTCAAAGCACTGTCGTCACTGGTGAATACACACAGACCTCAGCTTTCTTCTCCCAACTCCACCCTAACCGGAACTGACTGAATCTCCCTTCTTCCGACCTCGCTTTGTCACAAGCTTCTATTTCTGCCCGTCTAACTAATTTCTTGTCTACCGCCTCCTCCGGTACGACAGATCCCGAGAATGTCAGTTTATCGCTTTCAGTCTGTTAGCTGAATTGCGGTTAAGGTCTGGAGACTGTGTTGGGGATCGATTCAGACCGTCTGTAAGAAACTGCCGATTTTCAACGTCTTCAGTGTTGTAGAAAGCACTTGGCGGAGCCCGAGTTCTGTTCGTCAGCATGAGAACGTGATGTGCTTAGAGCAGCCAGTAGTTGTCACCGTTTGTTTCTCTCGCCAGATTTCTTTCCGGGTGTAACGAAGGCTTAAGTGCTTTGGCCACAGCGGGGGTCTTTGGTAAATGCACGTAAACTGAGACCACCTTCCGAACGTTGGTGTGGGTGCAGACAAGTCTGCGGTTGCAGTAATGATACGGCATCTCACGGGTTCAGGACTTTCAGAATGCAGTCGCTTCGTAAATTTGCAGAGTGTACACACATGGGTGACCTGGTGTGAAACCAAGCGTCATTTTGTGTGCTGCAGTGGTGAGCGATATAAACTCTTTTTTTACTCTCTGTCTCTCTTTCTTAAACACACACACACACACACACACACATTGGCATTCTGATATGGAAACCAAAAAAAATATAGTTGTTGCAAGATTTGTTGTAAGATTAAAGTAGGCATGTCTCATTTTATTTGTTGTAAGGTTGTTGTAAGGTTAAATTAGTGCATTTGTTGTGAGGTTTAATTTTTGAAATAGCGATGTGTCAATTTGTTCTTTGTAAGGTTAAAGTAATGATGTCTCATTTTATTCGTTGTAAGGTTAAAGTAGTGTAGTTGTTGTATGGTTAGAGTAGCGATGTTGTAAGGTTTAAACTGGTTATGTCTCACATTAGTTGTGGTGGGGGTTCGCTGCAGAGAGCAGAGCACTCATTGTTCGCTCGCTTGCAGAAAGAGAGGGGGAGAAAGAGACAGAGGTGGTGAGGGGGCGGAGGGGGGGGGGGGGAAGGGAGGGAGGTTGGTGAATGAATCACGTTCCTGTGCGGTATTTATAGAAAGGTGTGACGCTCGCCACCCGGTGGCCAAAAGGCCACAGGTAAGTGAAGACGATCACACATAGGTCTCTGCGGTTCCTTCGCTCCTCTCTACAGGGAAACGTGCAGTTCCGGAATGGACTGGTGTGATGGATCCAACAGACACGATTCCATGTGTGTGTGTGTTTAAGAGTGTGTGTGTGTGTGTGCGTGCGTGCGCGCGCGCGCGCGTGCGTTTGTTTTTTGAGAGTGTGTGTGTTGTGTGTGTACGTGTGTCCCTCCCTGTGTCTGTGCATGTAGTGATCTGTACTGTTCGTTTTTGTTTTGAAGTGAAAACGAAACAAACATTTAGCAGAATGAACTGTTAGGCCTTAGCTTTAGGTACACTGTATCGAAAAATAATACAACACGGATAGTGCTTCGACGGTTTTTGAAACAAATATCCTCCCGCTTTCTTTTCTCTCTCCCTCTCTCTCTCTCTCTCTCTCTCTCTCTCTCTCTCTCTCTCTCTCTCTCTCTCTCTCCCCATCTCTCTCTGTCTGTCTCTCTCTCCCCCTCTCTCTGTCTCTCTCCTGTGTGTGTGTGTGTGTGTGTGTGTCTGTCTGTCTCTCTCTCTCTCTCTCCCCTGTGTGTGTTTGTCTCTCTCCTCTCTGTCTGTCTGTCTCTCTCTCTCTCTTGTCTCTCTCTCCTCTCTCTCTCCCTCTCTCTCCTGTCTCTCTCTGTCTCTGCCTCTCTCTCTCTCTCTCTCTCTGTCTCTCTCTCTCTCCTGTCTGTCTGTTTCTCTCTCTCTCTCTCTCTCTCTCTCTCTCTCTCTCTTCTGTCTGTCTCTCTCTCTCTCTCTCTCTCTCTCTCTCTCTCTCTCTCTCTCTCTCCCCCCTCCATTTCGTTTCCTTTTTCCTTTCTCTCTTTCCCCCCTCTCTGTCTCCCCCCTCTCTCTCTTCATTTCTCCTCGCTCCAACTTCAATTAGGTTCTTTTAAGACCATAATTCCGGGCAAATGAAATCGTAAAGAAACAAAACATAAATGCCGTCAAGCTGGATAACCACCCCCACACCCCCCCCCCCCCACCCCCACCCCACCCCCACCCCCTGAAAAAAAAAAGATAGTAAAAAGGAGAGGAAGGTAAGAAGAAGTCACTTAAAAGAAAAGGAAAGGGAGGGGAATGTAGGAAAGGAGGGAGCGAAAGGAAAGAAAATGGTATGGAGGGTATCCAACAAAAAAACAACTACAACAACAAAAAAGGCGGGAGAAAAGACACACTAAGAAAAAGATGATGATGAAAAGAATGGAATGAAAAATAAACTGGAAACAGAAAGGGTTAAAAAAAAATGAAATAAAATAATAATGATAATAAAAATAATATAAAATAACCAGTCACGCAAAGAGGGAAACACGGTCGTAGAAATGATTTTTTTTTTAAGAACAGAAAAGAACAAGAATAAAGAAAAAGAAAATGAGGAAGATGCAAGAAGGACAGGGAGGGGGGAAAAAAGAGAACGATAAACAAAATGAAAGCTGCCGAGATTTCAAAACAGACTTGTATCTTGCTTTCAGAGAAGGAACACAAGATCAGTTTGACTTTTAAGCTGAGAACATTAGCAACAGAATCTGACCTTTTAAACAACAGAGGGCATTCATCTCTTACTTTTAAAGAACAGAGGGCATTTATCAGTTGTCTTCCCTCGAACCCCAAGACGACTTCTGGTGGAGCTGGCGGCAAAGTCGCCAACCAATATTCTGGTCATTTTCCTTTTACAACGGATTCAGTCGGCTTAGAAATTGACATGCAGCTAGCTGGGAAGTTTGGTCAGCCTGAGGCTGCACGTTTGTGTTGATGTTGGTTGTTTTTAGTTGTTGATTTTTTGTTGTTGTTGTTGATTTTTGTTTGTTGTTTTTTTCTCTCCTATTTTCTATTTTGACTCCGTTTATGAATATTTTGTTGATGAGTAATAGTAAGGTTGTAACAAGGAATACAAGATAATTACATCACAATTTGAAAGAAACCACTTTGGAAACTATTTCTAAACGTCTTATGAAATGTTGAATTTTGGAAAATACAGATATGTTTGCACTTGCATGACACTTGTCATTTCTTCTTCATCTTCGTTCGTGGGCTGCAACTCCCACGTCCACTCGTATGTACACGTGTGGGCTTTTTACGTGTAGGACCGTTTTTACCCTGCCATGTAGGCAACCATACTCCGTTTTCGGGGATGTGCATGTTGGGTAATTTTGTTTCCATAACCCACCGAACGCTGACATGGATTACGGGATCTTTAACGTGCGTGTTTGATCTTCTGCTTGCGATTGTGTGATTTAATACGATGGGTTTCAATTCTAAGGGAATGTCCCATGCGAAAGAGATTTCTATTCAATCCGTCTCGGATCGATTTTTTTTTTTTTTTTTAATTCATTTCGCACTTTCTATTCAGCAAGCGTGCAGTATAATCATGAGGACTTGTGCAGTGTAACAAAGCGGTGAAGGTTACAAAGTCATGTGATTCTTGACTAACCTAAGTCATGTAGTGCTGTTCGGCATTAGTTCAGGAACATTGTTCTCAACCCTTTTTTTTTCTCTCTCTTTATCTTTTTTTTTTGTTTGTTTGTTTGTTTGTTTTGTTAATATATATGGCGACTATAAATCCTCCATGTTCTAACTGCAGGCAAAGAATTCGATTATCTCGATTCTTGTGCGTCGTTCCAGTTAGTGCTAGCGACATAATACCAATAATGATAAAGATGATAATCTTCTTCTTCTTTTTCTTCTTCTATTATTATTACTGTTATTATTATTATTATTATTATTATTATTGATTAATTAATCAGTTGATTAATTCATTATCATTATCATGTAGTACCAATATCGCGCAAACGCCCAATACAATGGGCTCTAGGCGCCTGACATGAAACAATGCATACAGTAGTGCGTAATAACATACTACAGCACATAAAAAAAAACCCATAAAAAACGAAACAGACACACGCACACTGACACACAAAGTGTCAAAAAGCACAAATCGAAACTATGAACACATATAATTTTATCACCCCGTGAACTCCGCCCACAAGTATGAAATCGAAACAAAAACGTGTGTGGTACTTGTTTTCGTTCACCTTGAAACCTTAAGCCGTTTCTGTTTCACTGTGCGTGTGTACAATACGGATCAATATTCAAATTTACTCTGTGTGTGTGTTTTTGTGTGTGTGTGTGTGTGTGTGTGTGTGCCGTGGAAGCTGCGATACGTAGCCTAGAAATGAGTGTGTGGAGGAGGGGGATAGAGGGGTGCAAGGTAATGTGTGTGTGTGTGTGTGTGTGTGTTGGGGCTCATGTACCTTTATGTATATTTGACTGTGCTTTCATATCTGTGAAACTGCATGTTTGGTGCGTATCTGTTATGCATATGTGTGCGTATGTGTGAATCTGTGTCTGCATGTTTTACGTTTATTTGCTTATCTATCATCATTGTTGTCTTTTTTATTTATTTATTTTATTTTATTTATGTATTTATTTCTTTGTTTTTGTTGTTTGTTTGTTTTTTGTTTGTTTCTTTGTTTGTTTTCTGTTGGGGTTTTTTGTTGTTGTTTTTTTGTTTTGTTTGTTGTTGTTGTTGTTTTTTTGTACGCTTATAGTTGAAATCATCAAGTTTTTGCGCCTTAT
>NC_134901.1:26203030-26250530 GCF_041734735.1 Babylonia areolata
TTTCCTCGTCGTCAACAAACGTAACTGTCGCTTCGTGATCTCGGTGACCTATTATTGGGTCTACATTGTAGCGGACGACTGGTCAAGGCTGGCAGTTGTGTGTGTGTTGTGTTGTGTTGTGTTTTGTTTTGTTGTTGTTTTGGTTTGGTCGTGTTCCTATGGTGCAGGTTGAAGGTTCGTTCTGTTTGGTATAATCCGTCAGTAGTCTTGGAATGATGTGGTAATGTCCGTATGCCAAGCCACATACATTGCACCCCATGAACCTTCCCCTTCTCTCCCCCCCCCCCTCCGACCCCCCTCCGACCCCCCCCCCCCCTCTCTCTCTCTCTCTCTCTCTCTCTCAGACTGCGCATTCACCATTTCCTGTCGTGTCAGGGATCTTAAGGTATCATTCTAGTGTGATATCTCTGTGAAAAAAAATGCAAAAGCCCGCGCCCATAAACACACGCACGTACAGACTCAATCGCAGACACAGACACAGAGATATCACACACACACACACACACACACACACACACACACAGATATATATATATATATATATATATATATATATATATATATATATCTGTAGTCTCCTTCCTAAGTTCTTTGAAATAGTATCTTGTCTCCAATCCCCTTCCCCCCCTACCCCCCCCCCCCCCACGCCCCCCACCCCCCCCCACCCCCCAACCTTGATCTCTTGGAGTGGGAGTTGGAATGTGTGACAAATGTCATTTCATCTTCTTTACAGCCATGGTCCTGTTTCCTGCGGCAGCACAGCATTGAAGATATTCGTGTTTCCATGCCCAGCCGACGTCTGGGGTGGATTACGGAAATCTGCATATTATGATTTTGTGCATGCTGATACTCACGTAGATGATCAAGCACATAAGTTTACTTCTTCTTCTTCTTCTTCTGCGTTCACTCGTATGCACACGAGTGGGCTTCTACGTATATGACCGTTTTTACCCCGCCATGTAGGCAGCCATACTCCGTTTTCGGGGGTGTGCATGCTGAGTATGTTCTTGTTTCCATAACCCACCGAACGCTGACATGGATTACAGGATCTTTAACGTGCGCGTTTGATCTTCTGCTTGCATATACACACGAAGGGGGTTCAGGCCCTAGCAGGTCTGCACATATGTTGACCTGGGAGATCGGAAAAATCTCCACCCTTTACCCACCAGGCGCCGTCACCGTGATTCGAACCCGGGACCCTCAGATTGACAGTCCAACTCTTTAACCACTCGGCTATTGCGCCCGTCATAAGTTTACTTAGAAAATATGTTGTTGTTTGTTTTGTTGTGTGTGTGGGTTTTGTTGTTGTTTTGCTTTGTTGTTGTTGTTGTTTTTTAAGGGGAGCACTTATGGCCTTCATGGTCGGCTGGGCTCTAAGCAATATTTTTAATTTTAATTTTAAAAAAAAGGGGGAGCACTTCTAGATCACCACAGCACTGCAAGGATTCGAACTGTGGAATTTGGAAATGGGAGTCCGATACCAGATTGCTGTGACATTTGTGGAGACCTTTCCTTGTGAAGCCTCGTCAAAATCCCTCAAAAGATTTTCGCATTTGTTTTTCAGTCAGTACCAAATTCCGAAGGACCCCAGTGTTCCGATGATAAAGGGAAACGATTTAATCATCCTGCATTCATTTTAGGGACACATGAAAACTGGTCCTGCAGCCTTGTTTAGATCACCGTGTACAGACGAACAAACGCGCACACACACATGCGCTTCTTGCCTCTGCAGTTCAAAAAAAAAAAAAAAAAAAAGCAGAGTACACGGCTCAAAAGCAGTAAGGAACGTGTGTTTACATTGTCTTATCACGAAGGCAGGAACATGTGTTTACATTGTCTTATCACGAAGGCAGGAACATGTGTTTACATTGTCTTATCACGAAGGCAGGAACATGTGTTTACATTGTCTTATCACGAAGGCAGGAACATGTGTTTACACTGTCTTATCACGAAGGCAGGAACATGTGTTTACACTGTCTTATCACGAAGGCAGGAACATGTGTTTACACTGTCTTATCACGAAGGCAGGATCATGTGTTTACACTGTCTTATCACGAAGGCAGGAACATGTGTTTATATTGTCTTATTACGACGACGGGGAACGTGTGTTTATATTGTCTTATTACGATGACGGGGAACATGTGTTTATATTGTCTTATCACGAAGGCAGGAACATGTGTTTATATTGTCTTATTACGATGACGGGGAACATGTGTTTATATTGTCTTATTACGATGACGGGGAACATGTGTTTATATTGTCTTATTACGATGACGGGGAACGTGTGTTTATATTGTCTTATTACGAAGGCCATGTAACTATAAACAAAATTAGCTGGCCTACTTGTGTGTGTGTGTACGTGTGTGTGTGTGTATGAAAGAAGGAACCTTGGCCTGATTTGGATCCCAAATTATTCTTCCTTCCCAATGCCTCATGCAGACGCAGAAATGTCAATGGGTGTGGCTACTATTGGAGTTTCAAAAAATAATATGCTCAGATTTAGGCAATGATAAAATCAAAGCGATCAAACATACAAGCTTTCTACTCCGAGTTCTTCGTCCTTCTTCCCATGTAACCTTCTCTCTCTCTCTCTCTCTCTCTCTCTCTCTCTCTCTCTCTCTCTCTCTTATTCTTCGTTTTCTATATTTCTCTTTAATGTCTCGAATTAGTGCCATTATAATGACAAATTAAAGTGACGTGCTCTTTTGAGAGGAACCAGCCGAAATATTGGCATTCTTCATGGCCACACTCTGTTCTCTGATCACAAGACTGTAGTCGTACGTACCTACATTATACTTTGGCCTTATATAAAGGATATGTGCTTGAATATCTTCAAAACTTCACCTCCAGTTTTACAATAGGCTACAACTAGCCTTTAGATTTACAGTATTTCCTACAACTTTTTGAGCACGTCTGTTTTATTATTAAACATTTTAGAGAGAGAGAGAGAGATTGGATGGGTGAGGGTTGGGGTATGGCATGTACGTTACGTCGAAGAGAGATATGAAAACGCTCACGCGATACATACAAGACTTGGCGTAAAAACAGACACACCCATGCACAAAAAATTAACGAAACGACAGACCTCACAATTACACATTGCGTAAAAATTCAAACAAATCTCGTCCTTTATTGAAGCCTTCATTACCAACGCCATCGGAACTTTGATCTGTCTTAGCAGTGTGAACAAAAGTAGATAAAGAATATATCCCTACCATTCCCACTCACCCGTTGCCTGGTCCAGAAGCACAAAATGAACTTTAGAAAACGAGAGAACATTGACAGGAAATAGAAGTGGCTTCTGTTGCTGCTGATTGTAGCAGCCATAGCTGCACAAAGTATGATTTAGCTAACTTCGTGACAAACGTGGGTTGTTGGGTGTGTGTGTGTGTGTGTTTTGTTTGTTTGTTTTTTGTTTTGTTTTGCTTTTTGGGGGTAGGGGTGTTTTTCTTTCGGCAGATGTCACAAGCCGCAATCATGGTTATTACAATCATGATCATAACTGTCATTATAAACGGCACCGTCGCCACTAAGTCTGCCATCCTCGTGGTAAGATGACCCTCGTCTTTACATAGTCATTGTCATTGTCGAAAAAACCGAGTAATTTCTGCGGACCGCTAATACACAAATAGCGTTGTCCGAAACCATCAGAATCAAGCGTGGTCAAAGAGGATTATCCCCGGAATGTATTTATTTTCTCCCAAAATATTATTAACCCCTTTCATACCGGTCTGCGTCATTACGAAGAGTTCTATATTTGGTCGAAACCCTTTTTTTCTCTCTCTGTTGCCTTGAACAACGCACAGCTGAGTGGAAGAGAAAGATGTAATTATTTCGTTGGGTAGCACGCAAACATTATCTGTGATAACAGCTCCAGGCAGTAACGCGGGCCCGCTGTCCCCAGTCAGTATTGACGCTTCTTGAGAGACGCCAGCGTAAACTATGCAGCCCCGCACTTCGTCAGGATGCGTACAACAGATTAACTCGGCGTCAGCAGTGATGCGAATGATTATGAACATTGACTTATGGTCGAAACATGGGTCGATGATCAAGATTGATACTCAGATCAACATTTTGGTCAAGGTAGACAACCCTAGATAAACCAACATCCAATCAAGATAGAAAAAAACAAATAACGTACCACAAAAGAAAAAAAAGGATGCAGTCACATAAACTAGTTCTAATTCCGTCAAAATGAATCGAGAAAGTAGCAGTTTGAATGGGCGGTTTCAGACAGATGCTCCCCAACCGCCCCCACCCCCCTTTCTCTCTCTCTCTGTCTCCCTCGTACAAACACATACACACACGCGCGTGCGTACGTGTGATTTATATGTGTGTGTGTGTGTGTGTGTGCGCGCGCGCGTGTGTGTGAGGAGCAATTACAAGGAATCAGAAAGGGAGACAGCATTCTGTGCATACACTGCTGTCACTGCTCCGTTTGGCAGCACGCAAGTGATGCCTTCTGTAATCACAGATCCCTGCCTTCCTGTGGGCTGTTTGGAGGACACTTCCACCAGGCCACAACCCGTTCCGCTTAATGCAACTCGCTTTTGAAGCAGGGGCATTTTACACAATGCATGTGTCAACACTGATTGTGATAAACATTCGAGCGTTCTGAGAGAGAGAGAGGGTGGGGGGTGGGGGGAGGGGGTTCACTCAACATTGTTGGGGTATATGGGAGGGGGTGTATGGGGTAGGGTTGGTGGAGGGGGGAGGGAGGGTTATAACAGACAGATTACAGATATAATATTGTTGACTGGACTGCTCGTTGGTGAATACAGAACTTGGGGCTTGGTCATCGGGAAGAGAAGAGAGGCTGGGGAGAATGCAGAGTGATTATGATCATCTCTTTCTCTGTTTGTCTGTCTGTCTGTCTCTCTTCCTGAGCGCTCGGGTGCAGAAAGAGTTCATTGGGAAGGGGGCTGGGGAAAATGCAGAGATATTTAGAGGACTCTCTCTCTCTCACACACACACACACACACACACACACACACACACACACACGTGCAGGCTACAAGTGCCCAGTCATGCGTTCAACCTTCTGAAAAAAAACCGTGACTGCTGGACCTTGTAACACGAACTAACAAAAAAAAAAAAAAAACAGATGGTGTAATATCGATGGTTCCTTCAGATAATGAGAAGACGACGTTTCCAGTCGTAGACTGTTTCGATTGCAGAGAAGTGTTGGCGGGCAACAATAGTTCTTCTGATTTCACTACTTCGTTTACAGCTTTCTTGATGGGAGTCATTACTGCCATATTACTACCACATTGTTACCGGGAAATCAACACAGAAACTAATGAGATTGCCGCAACCAACCCATTATGACGGACAGTTATCGTTCGCGTGAATTCGGTTCCGTTAATGAATTCCTCATTTCGCTTCCGACAAGGATGATGATTCCATAATGATTTCTGCTCTGTTCTGTGAGCTCAGTGTAATGTGTTTTGTGTGCGTAAACGTAGCGACGCCACGGAGAATCCAACGGTTTAAAAGTGCTGAGTAGTCTGTTATTAGACCCCCGACATTATATGGATCTTTAGAGGAGCGAAGCTGATGTGTACAGTATTTTCAAACCACATGTCAAGAAAAAAAAAGTGGGGGGTCTTTCGGCCTCACCAGTGAATTTCAAAACAACCAGGAGAGAACTGGAGGGCGTATTTCTCAGACACACTAAGAAATCATGACGTCCGTCTCATCCACGACTCCTCGGTTGTTGACGCAACATGCACAACGCTGTCAGCGATGTCCACGTGATTTCACTTCCAGGCAAGGTTTTGTGTTCCGATGGTCTTCCACCCCACATACAACGGGCCAACACAGCGTTAGCTAACCGTACCCTGATGTCAATGTATCCATGGTGAAGTGGAGAAGAAGACTCATTTCATCACTCCGCCATGTGGAAAGAGAGATAGTGAAAATCATACATCACTTCTGTTGAAATGAACACGTAACGTTTTCTTGCTTTAAAAAGCCTGTCGTATGCTGCTGTATAGAAAACGTCCTCAAAAATGACAAGTATGTCACTACACGGTGGAATATTTCCGTACACGCAGCGAAGTAAAATGCGTAAACGTTTGCAGTCAAAGGCCACGTCATCGATATAAATAGACTGGGTAAAATGGTTTAAATTTTGAGATTCGTATAATTACATGTAACCTCTACCATCAAAAAAGCAGATATAGTGCCAGACCTTATTTAACTGCCGCCTGAAACTGCTGGTTAAGATACGTGGTTTCCATGTTTGTCAAGGCAACAGGTACCAGTATGATTTTGTTTAAATTTTTGAAAGGTTATCAAACTTTATTTTATAGCAGCTATGAGGAATTGGAGAAAACGTCATTCATCGCCACAGCTGGACTGCTGGTGTAGATGTGAACGCCAAGAAGAATATGATGATGAAAGATTAAAGATTGCCATTCAAGATAGATTTCGATGTAATGATAAATAACACACACACACACACACACACACACACACACACACAAGATAGATTTCGATGTAATGATAAATAACACACACACACACACACACACACACACACACACACACAAGTATTTTAGTCTCTGACATACTATTTGTTTCACCTAACTAAACTCCCCATCCTTCTGTTTCTGGATGAAATCGGTTTTTTGTTTTTTGGTTTGTTCTCAGTGGTCAGTTGTTCTCCGTGTGCAGCTAGTTCTTAGCGAACGTGGTGTTAATGTTTAAATCTTCAGTAAACATTTAAGACTTGATTTCAGCATCCACAGCACAAAAGTCGTCGTCGTAGAATTCGTCATCGTCTTTGGCATCACATCATCATCACCACCACCGCCATGAAGCAAATCAGGTCAGCGTTCCCAGCTCCGATAATCGTATCATAATCACGTAATGAATACCACCAGTGTCACACTGACATGACACCGTAATCAACACAGGCAAATGAGGTCTGCAGCCTCCTGATGGAGGTGTCCACAGCTATCAGTCCCCCAACCTGGCCACATAAAACCTCTCCGCTTCTGGCAGCAAATCCCCGCCATCACGGAAATGAGGCTTTCGGGTTGTCGGACCTGATTAGCAGCCATGATAACGTTGGCGGTCAGCCTCGTTTTGGCCGCGTGGGACGCTGACATCTTGTTACTAACGAAACATGTCAACAGCTGTGCTGTCTCTCCCGGTTTTTATCGGAGTGGCTGAGGACTGTGAGAGCGGAGAAAGAGGAGCCAGTGGGAAAAGAGTCTCTGTGTGTGACAGCTGTGTGCTTCCGTGTCCGTCAAGCGCAGTGAAGAAGGGGCAGGCAATCAGATAAGGGAACTTGAATCTTTTTTTCTTTTTTTTTTAATTCCGCGGGGTCTGCCTCCATTAAACACCCTGCCACGTCATCCCTTCATAACGTCGTCTTGGCAACCAATTTTCCATGGTAACCGTTTAACTGTCAACGTTTAAACATGTGCTTGCACAAACAGGCAAACAAGACAAAACTGGGGGTGGAGTGGTGTCTCAAAGAAAGTCATACACGCTTTTTAAAATAAATCTGAAATTCATTATTTTTCGCTTAATACATAATATCGAGGACTTCATAGTGTCCTTGATATCGAGGATATGATATTGATTCCTGTTTTCAGGGTCTGATTGCTGAGTGCTTGGCTGTCTAGGTCTCCCCATCAGTGTCATGTTTCTTTTTCCAAGTCCCTCTGAGTTTATGTCCTTCCTTATTTCTGAAACTGATTGCCTTTGCATCGGTGGGCATGCTGGATATGGCAGTGGATGGCATTCACAGAACGTGGTCTATCCAATTTCATTTTCTTTTTTGAACTTCTTGCGTGTTTTTTTGGTTGTCTGGGTCAGCGCCCAGCAGGGGAAAAAAAGGAGGGTTTCAATTTGTTCAGAGATTTCCAGGCATCCCTTCGGCTTTGATCTCTCCTTGCCACAAAGCTCTGCTTTAAAAGGTTCCCCCGGCCCTCTACTTTCAGTGTAGTCTTTTGAACGTAACAAAAATGTGGGTCAGGCTTTCTTCGCCTGCATCAGTGTACCTTTTCTTCGCCATTCTGTGTGCTTCTTCCTCAGTACCTTTCTGTTGCCGCTCAAAGCGCGCCGCGAATTATGACCCAGAACTGAACTGGAAATGATAAAAGTCTTCAGTTATGCATTGGGAAATACAGGACGTTATGCAAACAAATAGAGAGGGGGTGGGGGAGTAGGGGACTTTATCCCAAAATAAGTTCTTTCAAAAGGTAAATTATGCTTCGATAGGGGGTGTTGGGGACGGTGGGGAAGGAGGAAGGACAGGTGACGCAGTTTAAGGTGGTATCCTTGAAAAGCAGTATTCGGTCATTCAGAGATGGCAACTCTCTCTCTCTCTCTCTCTGTGTGTGTGTGTGTGTGTGTGTGTGTGTGTGTGTTGTTGTTGTTGTTGTTGTTGTTGCTTTTCTGAGGTTACCCGTTGGTATCAGAGCAAACTTTCGCATCGCCATCCTCACATCATAGGTAAATGCTCTGTTTCCTGATGGTATTGTCAAAACATCTAGTAATGATATAGATAGATAGATAGATAGATAAAGGGTCCCCAGTCCCACAGATAAAGCTGTGCTTCTGATGGCAGTTGTGCCCATATACATAAAGAAATTTCGGGTTCGCCCGGCTTTATTCAGGATTGATGATAGCTATGCTTCGTCACGATTTCGCGAAAACTTGTTGCCAACACAAACAGGAATGTTCAACTCTTGTTTATTCAAAGTCTTCATGCAGCTGATTAAAAGATATATATATATATATATATATATATATATGAGTGTGTGTGTGTGTGTGTGTGTGTGAGTGTATGTATGTATACACACACACACACACACACACACACACACACACACACACACGTCGTAGGCGATGTGCTTACGCTGGCGTTTTCAGAAGGGAATATGGTAAATCCTGTTGATTCTTTCCTCCTTGCGGGTGGTGGGGGTTGCATTTTACAGGGACACGAATGACTTTAGACCAGAAGCTATTGCCCTGGCAACCAGTCTGACATGGGAGTCATCTGACCGTGTGGTAGCTTTCACTTCATGACGTGTAGAATATTTCATATCGTGTAAGACATGATTTGTTGCTGATAAAATGCGTGAGCTTTAAGTGAAACTCAGTTACAAATATTTTCTTATGCGTTTGTGTGTGTGTGTGTGTGTGTGTGTGTGTTAACTTCGCTAATTGGTTTTAGTTCATTTTAGTTTTAACATTATGTATATCTAGAGTTTGCTCTTAGGTTTGAAAAGTGTGTTGGGTCTATGCATAGGTCAGGCATGTGCTTTTTCCCCCCTCTTTTAAGCTAATGCAGTTTCACTTTTAGTTTCAGTCTCTCAAAGGAGGCGTCATTGCGTACGGACAAATCCTTATGCGCTCCACCACATCTGCTAGGCAGATGCAGATGCAGCAGAATAATCCAAAACGCATGTCAGTCCTTGACTTGCATGCATATATAGTGTAGCCGTGAACCCGTGTGGTATTATTTATAATGAGAGGGCACGGTTTGTACAAAAGTGGCGTCGCCGACAGGATTTTGATCCTTGAAAATATCCTTACGACAGGATATAGATCCATTGCAGTTTAGATCCAAAATTATTCCCTTTAATGTGTCAGTTCTTTTATCCAAATTAAATCCATCCCTAAACCACAGCCCTTTACCACCAAGTGTACCTTGGCGCTTGTACAACCAAGTGTACAACTTGGCGCTTGTGAGCAAGGATGTCTTGATTATTTAATATCTCATAAGAAAACACAGCCCCTTGCCAGTGCACTCTATCACAGTAGTATACAAATGAGAGTCGATTTCTTTTACATAATTTTGCCAGAGGACAACAATTTTAGTGCCATGGGTTGTTTTACAGTGCGCCAAGCGCGTGCTGCGCTCGGGACGTCGGTTTATCGTCTCCTCCGATTGTGGTGCAGCGTGAACTATAAATAGGGATCAGCCTGCATGCTTGAACCCCTCGGGGGAAACTGAAACTGCGTTTGAAGATGGTTTGTTTGGTCAGAAACTTGACAAGTCACCTCATTCAGATGACAGTTGTCCCGGAACTGGCCGTGTCCATGGTCCCACGTGATCAGTCCATTATTCATCGTGACCTCATCAACCCACCATTCATGGTGACCTCATCAATCCATTTTTATTATTTACTGTGACGTCGTCAGTACATTATTATTCACGGTGACCTCATCAATCCATTTTTCATCGTGACCTCGTCATTCATCGTGGTGTCATCGACCCATTACTATTCATCGTGACCTGATCAGTCCACCATTCATCATTAACTCATCAATCCATTATTATTAATCATGACCTCATTAATCCATCGTTTATCGTGATTTCATCAATCCATTATTATTCATCGTGACCTCATTAATCCACCATGTATTGTGACGTACTCAATCCATCATTCATCCATGGAGTGGAGTGATGGCCTAGAGGTAACGCGTCCGCTTAGGAAGCGAGAGAATCTGAGCGCGCTGGTTCGAATTACGGCTCAGCCGCCGATATTTTCTCCCCCTCCACTAGACCTTGAGTAGTGGTCTGGACGCTAGTAATTCGGATGAGACGATAAACCGAGGTCCCGTGTGCAGCATGCACTCAGCGCACGTAAAAGAAACCACGGCAACAAAAGGGTTGTTCCTGGCAAAATTCTGTAGAAAAATCCACTTCGATAGGAAAAACAAATGAAACTGCACGCAGGAAAAAATACCAAAAAATGGGTGGCGCTGTAGTATAGCGACGAGCTCTCCCTGGGGAGAGCAGCCCGAATTTCACACAGAGAAATCTGTTGTGATAAAAAGAAATGCAAATACAAATCGTGACCTCATTAGTCCATTATTATTCATCATGACATCAACCCATTATACATCGTGCTGCCTCAGTACAGGCCATGACAGCACACACACACACACACACACACACACACACACACACACTTTATCGAGCGCTGCTGGGTCTGCTGCAGAATAAAAAGAAAAAAAAAGAAGAGAAAAACGTTGAATGTACTGATCAAGAGGTGCAGACATGACCTCCGCTTTGATGTCCTGTCAGCCTGGCTCTGTTTATAACGGGTCATTTCCCAACCTCTGCATCGTCTGTCCAGGGAGTTAGGGAGGTTTTGTGTCCTTCCCGTAATGCAGTGTCGTCGTTATTGTTGTTGTTTTTATCTAGGGTATATATATCTATATATGGATTTTTGTTCCCGGTATGACTGGGGGGTTTTTTCACGAATAATCAGCTGCTCAGTAATCCATTTGCTTTGATCGTTGAGAGAGAAGACTGTACGGATTGGCATGTGATGTGTCTGCTTTGTATTGACCCTCTCTCTCTCTCTCTCTCTCTCTCTCCCTCTCTCTCTCCCCTCTTACTCTTATTCTTCTCCCTCTACTTCTTCTTCCTACTCGTATCAGACTTTAAGCGCGTTGGGTGTTACGCTGTTGGTCAGGCATATGCTTGGCAGATGTTGTGTAGCATGTATGGATTTGTTCGAACGCAGTAATGCATCCTTGAGTAACTGAATTGAACTGAACTACTTCCTCTTCCTCCTCCTCCACCCCCCTCCCCCCCGCCCCCTCTGTCTCTCCTCCTCCTCCACCCCAACATTGGTGTTCCTTCAAATCTTCCAAATCAGTTCACCGGCATCGCCTGTTGTGACGTTCCTGTCACATGCAGAAGACACGGGTCAGCACGTGCTCCCCGACAGAGATACAGAGACTGGCGTTAATCCTCCTTTTATCTGCTGCCTCAGATGGGCACGCATGCCCCTCTCTCTCTCTCTGTCTCTCTCTGTCTCTCTCTCTCTCGCTCTCTCTGAGCGCCTGCTTGTGCATGCGTCTCTGTCTGCCATATGCGTAAGCAAACGTATCTTTTATATTTCTATGCTGGTGACATAACACACCAGTAACGTATGAAGAACAACAAATCGAAATGTGAAGGCGTGTGACACCCAACCCTTTAGGAGTATAATAGTCGAAACATTTATTTTTGTTCACCTTGATATTTTTGAGATGCTCGTCTATATGCGAACATGTGAGAAGGCCAATAATGCAACCTGTTGTGACTAACAAGACAAGACGACACAACCTACCAAGCAGACAGGACCGGTATTTAAAAAAAAAAAAAATCCAAAAAGATGACAGCTGTGTTGCTGTGATCGTGAGTCAGACTGTCTCCCCCGGAGAAGCACTGGAAATAGCGCCAACGTGGCCCACTTCTGAGCGCATAAAGGGCAGAGTACTACGAGAAATGGGAAACGTCTCCAGGGAAACTTATTGGGAGCAAGAAAGGTATCGTGAAAGGACAGCAAGGAGAGACAGTATATGCGAAAAGACGTCTAAACTGTCAAGCCCTTCACCACCACCACCACCACCACCAGCATACACACTTGTGAGAATGAATGCAACTGTGCAGACAGGAGAATGAATGCAACTGTGCAGACACCCCCACACCCCCTCTTTCCCAACAACCCCTTCCCTCCTCCGCCTCCCACAAACGAGAGCTCGTGTACTTGTTCAAGCACAGCGGGCGTGAGCATGTTTTTAACAATGTTAATGGGTTGGGGGTTTTTTATAGTTATGCATAGACGTTAATGTTAGAAGTTTTTTTCTTTTCTTCTTTTTTTAAGAAGACAAATTGGCTTTATCGACAACACGTCTTTGTGGATGTTAGAAATAACTATGCAGCTGCAGTAACTGTATAAAACGATCGTGTGGTTCGTAATTAGTGCACATTGTTTTCTGTTTCGGGAAAATGAAAGAGGCATATGATAAGGGCCGAACGTACACAGAATATAGACTGCAAAGTAAATCTAGATCACGTACACAGAATACAGACTGCAAAGTAAATCTAGATCATTGAACACGAAGGTTCATCTTCTTCTTCATTCATAGGCTGCAACTCACACGTTCACTCGAAAAGTGCACTCTGGGCTTTTTACGTGTGTGACCATTTTATCCTCCGCTTTGTAGGCAGTTATACTTCGTTTTCGGGGGAATGGATGTTATTTATTTGTTCCGAAATAGTGAGTGGGGGGTGTACGCCTCTCAAACGTTCTCTCTCTCTCTCTCTCTCTCTCTCTCTCCTCGCCCTCCCCCCACCTCTCTCTCTCTCTCTCTCTCTCTCTCCCCTTCTTCTCCTCGTCCTTGTCCGCCCAACCCCCCACCCCCTCCCCACCTCTCTCTCTCTCCCTCGCTCATTCACTCACATACACACACACCAGGGCTGGCTCTCAAGTCACGGTGTTCGATTTAACCAGAGAACGCAACAGTAGTACACTGCAGGTAAGTGACCCATTAATGTCGGCTGCTTGGGGAAGGCAACAGCTTCATGGAAGCTTCTGTCGTGGCGGCAACAGCTGCGAAGAATGTCGATCGTGGCACACACACACACACACACACACACTCACACTGGATGCCTGCAGACACTGGGTCTGTTTGTCTCTGCACGTCAGACGTGACCTATCCTGGAAACACAGGCAAACAGGTTTTCCTCA
Organism: Babylonia areolata; assembly: GCF_041734735.1. Lineage (NCBI taxonomy): Eukaryota > Metazoa > Mollusca > Gastropoda > Neogastropoda > Buccinidae > Babylonia > Babylonia areolata. Next base: position 26,216,524 of record NC_134901.1, read on the forward strand.
TTGTCAACAAACATAATAATGGTCGCTTCGTGATCTTGGGTGGCCAGGTTTGGGGTCTGCAGCGTCGGGGGATGACTGGGCATGGCTGTTGTCGTCGTTTTGTTTTGTTTGGGGTGTGTGGGGGGGGGGGGGGGTTGTTCGTCTGCCCTGGTTATTTTTGTTCTGCATGAAGGTCGGTTGTGTGCTATGTCTGTCAGCGATCTTGGAATGAACGTGTGACGTTCAGTGCTGATCCTGAAAAAAAACTGGATCCATGTGACTCACCGGTCCGCACCCCGTCACTTCCGTTTCTTCCTTCCATGCTCTCTCTCTCTCTCTCTCTCTCTCTCTCTCTCTCTATATATATATATATATATATATATATATATATATATATATATATATATCTTTCTCTCTCATACTGCGTGGCTGTTAATACATTCAGACCTGTAATTAAATAAGAAACAAATGTTCGCGTGGGCATATTAACAGCACTGGTTATATTTTGTTCCAACTGTAGTGTGCACACTTTGATACATTTAGTACCCACCTGTGTTCGTCTGGATCCGTTGTCCTTACCTCCTTCCCGCCATTACTTTCATTTCTTTGTTGGCCTCTGGCCCAAATACTATTAAACCATCTCTCTCTTTGTGTCTCTGTCTCTGTCTCTCTCTCTGTCTCTCTCTGTGTCTTTCTCTGTCTCTATCTCTCTCTGTCTTTGTCTGTCTGTCTCTCTCTCTGTCTTTCTCTGTCTCTGTCTGTCTGTCTGTCTCTCTCTCTCTCTCTCTCTCTCTCTCTCTGTCTTTCTCTGTCTGTGTCTCTCACTGGCCATCACTCCCTTTGATTTCTTCCGTTTCTCATGGAACGGTGAGGACGTGTACAGCTGAGGAACACGAACAACGGGTCTGCACATTCACTGTTCAAGGAACATGCACTCTGTTGCCTGTCCTTGAGGACCCGTGTACTTTATGTATAGCAAAAGCTGAGCACCCATGACAAGGCCCTGTGTGGATGGTTGGCTGGACAATAAGCAACAAAGATGAAGCTGTCCACGACCAAGACGAACTGGCGTGAGTTTTCCGTTTCTTATTCCTTTTGGGGCGAACCTGTGTTTTGATGACTTCTGATCAGATTCATTTTCGATGTATTATTGAGGGTTTTGAAAACATTGGTGGGTGTGACAGGTAACGTTCAAGGGCCAAGTGATCAAGCTAGCAAACAAGCTTTCAAATGTGTGTGTGTGAGTGTGTGTGTGTGTGTGTGTTTCCTGCCACAAACCCGTGCTTTTCCTCTCCCCACGTCTTCTCCCAGACGTACTACAACCACACGAAGACTAATTTCACATGGTAAAAGGGTTGTTAGTGCGACTCTGTACCACGATGTGTATTGAACCAGTGTTTCTTCAGACGTATACCAGATTTTGTGCAGAAATATATAAGGGTCTGCGTGGAGGGGGCAGGGGAGGGGGCCTTGGGGGTGTTGGGGAGGTTCGTGAGAAAGCTTGACGCAGCAGATCTCCCAATACCATTGACAGAAAATGAACACGTCTGCTGCTCCGTCAGGAGTGGCCGTGCCTCAAAGAAAAGGAGCAGCAAATAGAACAGGAAGGGAAGAGAAGAGAGAGAGAGAGAGAGAGACAGGACTTCCGTGGCTGCTGTGTAATGAACCAACACACATTGCCTGCACCGCTGTCAGGGGACCCCCAAGGTTCACAGGATCCCGGAAGTCCAAGTCACTTTATTAGCTGTCGTCTTCGCCTTCTGTGACTGCTCGCCCTCTCCACCACCACCACCACTTCGCTTTCCCTTCCCACGGTCATCGCACGATCCCTCCTGTTCGATTCCTGCTGATTCTTTACCACCAACACCTGAAAAGGAACTGTGTTCTTTTGGCTTTGGCTCCGATCATCACGGGATAGCAACAGAGCGGCCAAATTTGCAGTTGGTGATTACTAGTAACTGGAGAAAGATACGTGGTCAATACAATGTTCTTTGGGGAGAAAATGCTTTAAAAGTTTGTTGACTCACTTGTGTAAACAAAGTGAGTCTATGTTTTAACCCGGTGTTCGGTTGTCTGCGTGTGTGTGTGTGTGTGTGTGTGTGTGTGTCTGTGACATTGACATTTTCTCTGCAAATACTTTGTCAGTTGACACCAAATTAGGCATAAAAATAGGACAAATTCAGTTCTTTCCAGTCATCTTGTTTAAAACAATATTGCACCTCTGGGATGGGCACAAAAAAATATAAAATGAAGCCTAATTATATGCGAACTGCATTTATATTTTTTGTATTCTCTAAACTTGGCACTTTGATCTGATATTCTGACCCAACAACAAGAGCAGTCATTATTATCACTTTTTTTTACCCAGCATGCACACCCCCGAAAACGTAGTGTGGCTGCCTACATTGCGGGGTCGAAATGGTCATAAACGTAAAAGCCCACTTGTGTATATACGAGTGAACGTGGGAGTTGCAGCCCACGAACGAAGAAGAACGGAGAAAAGAAGTAAGATAGTAGCAGCAGAAAAAGAAAAAAAAAACACCAACAATTAATCTCGTTCGAAATAGCTGCGTACGTAGCCGGACGTCGTTCTCATTGTCACCATATAATTATGTTTATATGTATTCCCGTTTCCCGTATGGTCTCTGTATGCCTTGCAGATGTGTAATAACGGAACAGTAAAATGAATAAATGAATGAATATATGATAAGATTTATATATAATTATATATACCGCCTGGCAACGTTTCTCTAACCTCTTGACATCATTGAATTATTAGTAAATTAGTGAGAGGGATCAAAACTTGTCATCCCATCGTTGTTTAGGTGTTGAATTGTTAGTGAATGACAGAGGGGGCCTATAAGCGGTGCAGCACCGGCTGGGAGCGCGCGCAGACTGACCGTTGCAGTTGTGTAATACTTGGCGGACCCACCACGAGAGAAGTGTGTGTGGGCAGTATTTGAAATTGTGTATAGGGCCGAAACGGTCAAGTGTTAAGACCACTGTGACCAGTATGTATGTGTATGTGAAAGACAGCCTACAAGCGTCAAAGCAAAGATAAGTGATTTTTCTGTGAAGTTGATTAATAATTTGTTATCGCGTTATTGTTTAATGCTTGAATTATTAGTAAATTAGTGAGAGGGATCGCGTATTGTTTAATGCTTGAATTATTAGTAAATTAGTGAGAGGGATCAAAACTTGTCATCCCATCGTTGTTTAGGTGTTGAATTGTTAGTGAATGACAGAGGGGGCCTATAAGCGGTGCAGCACCGGCTGGGAGCGCGCGCAGACTGACCGTTGCAGTTGTGTAATACTTGGCGGACCCACCACGAGAGAAGTGTGTGTGGGCAGTATTTGAAATTGTGTATAGGGCCGAAACGGTCAAGTGTTAAGACCACTGTGACCAGTATGTATGTGTATGTGAAAGACAGCCTACAAGCGTCAAAGCAAAGATAAGTGATTTTTCTGTGAAGTTGATTAATAATTTGTTATCGCGTTATTGTTTAATGCTTGAATTATTAGTAAATTAGTGAGAGGGATCAAAACTTGTCATCCCATCGTTGTTTAGGTGTTGAATTGTTAGTGAATGACAGAGGGGGCCTATAAGCGGTGCAGCACCGGCTGGGAGCGCGCGCAGACTGACCGTTGCAGTTGTGTAATACTTGGCGGACCCACCACGAGAGAAGTGTGTGTGGGCAGTATTTGAAATTGTGTATAGGGCCGAAACGGTCAAGTGTTAAGACCACTGTGACCAGTATGTATGTGTATGTGAAAGACAGCCTACAAGCGTCAAAGCAAAGATAAGTGATTTTTCTGTGAAGTTGATTAATAATTTGTTATCGCGTTATTGTTTAATGCTTGAATTATTAGTAAATTAGTGAGAGGGATCAAAACTTGTCATCCCATCGTTGTTTAGGTGTTGAATTGTTAGTGAATGACAGAGGGGGCCTATAAGCGGTGCAGCACCGGCTGGGAGCGCGCGCAGACTGACCGTTGCAGTTGTGTAATACTTGGCGGACCCACCACGAGAGAAGTGTGTGTGGGCAGTATTTGAAATTGTGTATAGGGCCGAAACGGTCAAGTGTTAAGACCACTGTGACCAGTATGTATGTGTATGTGAAAGACAGCCTACAAGCGTCAAAGCAAAGATAAGTGATTTTTCTGTGAAGTTGATTAATAATTTGTTATCGCGTTATTGTTTAATGCTTGAATTATTAGTAAATTAGTGAGAGGGATCAAAACTTGTCATCCCATCGTTGTTTAGGTGTTGAATTGTTAGTGAATGACAGAGGGGGCCTATAAGCGGTGCAGCACCGGCTGGGAGCGCGCGCAGACTGACCGTTGCAGTTGTGTAATACTTGGCGGACCCACCACGAGAGAAGTGTGTGTGGGCAGTATGCACAACAAAAGAGAATTGGGCCTTTTTAGAGGAAATAGAGAACGAACTTGGAGACTCGGTCATTATCTGTGGAGACCTCAATGCAAGATCAAAGTTATGGGACCAGCGGAACACAAACCCACAAGGACTCGCACTTGAAGGAATGATAGGGGAAATTCTTCTTAGCCCTTTAACAACCACATCCCCAACTCGCCTTGGAACAAGACAAGGGGACAGTGACAGTGTGATCGACATCGCTCTAACATCTCCAAAATTCAGAGCAGAAATGAATGCAGAGACACTTCCATACCAAGGCAGCGACCACCTCCCGGTAGCTTTCAGTCTACAGAAACTGTCCGATAAACCCTGTATGAAACTGCGTGATCCATTTCAGTATGAAACCAAAGAGACAACCGTCATCGAAAAATTAAGACGCAGAAGAAACAAAAGAACGGCACTGAACAGGATGCAAACTATTCAGCCCCCATGGTGGAATACCGACACACAGAGAGCCTGGATAGAAAAACATGCGGCTGTCAAACTTTGGCAAAAAGAAAGAACAAAACCATCTCCGGACAAAGATATTGAAACAAAAATGAAAGAAAAAACGAAACAGTTTGAAGTCATTGCTCAAGAGGCCAAAAATGACAAGTGGAAACAGTTTTGCGAGGCACTCAGTTATGACACAACATTGACAGAGTTCTGGCAATTTTATCGTCGCATGGAAGGGAAAACGTGCACAACAACAACCCCAGACATGTTAGACACTGACGGAACCAAGCTTAAGACAAATGAAGAAAAAGGATCTGCCTTGCTCAAACGTTTCATACAACAGAGTGATCAAAGAAACTTAGATGAGAAAAAGAAATATGTTGAGGAGTTAAACCAAACCCTTATGCAGACTGGACCTGATGATGACTTGACAATGGATGATCTAAACGAGGCAATAGCTAAATGCAAGAAAGAATCGGCTCCTGGCCCAGACAAAGTTCGTTACTCAGACATCAAGGAGCTATCGGAAGAAGACAGAAGCAAACTTTTCAATCTATATCAAAACAGTCTCCACAATGGACAGGTGCCGGAGGACTGGACACACAGCTTCTTAAAACCCATACCAAAACCAGGAAAGGACCATCGTCAGGTAAGCGGCTACCGGATCCTAACCATGCAAAACATTGTTGGAAAGCTCATGGAACGCATGATAGCCAGGAAACTTGCAAGGGATCTTGTAAACAGCGCTGTCTGAAGCCATCAGAATCAAGCGTGGCTAAAGCGGATTATCCGTGGAGCAAGCTTATTTCTTCCCAAAATAGTATTAACCCCTTTCATATCGGTCTGCTTCATTGGGAAGAGTTCTATATTTGGAAGAAAACCTTTCTCTGTTGCCTTGAATAACGCACAGCTGAGTGGAAGAGAACGATGTAATTAATTCGTACCAGTCTGCTTCATCAGACGGAGTGCTATATTCGGTCAAACCCGTCTTCTCTGGGTTTTTTTTTTTTTTCTCTCCTTGACGAACACGTCCGCGCAAGAGAGAGCGGGAGAGAGAATCAGCACGCAAACATTGTTCGTGGTGACAGCTCCGGGCATTTAAAGCGTCCTGCTGTGCGCAGGCAAGTGTTAAAACTCTCGGCAGGGACACTGGGAGAATGGTTATTCGGAGAGATGTCACCATGAACACACAGATCGCACTTCGTGGGGCTGCCCGCACAAATTGATGCCTTGGTTAGGATTGATACACACATTGGTGTTCGAGAAATAGATCAATAGTATGAATGCGACTCAGAAATCAACGTTCTTGAGTCTGGATACATACGTAAATCAGTCGAAACAGAAAGGTTAGATACCACACAACGACACAATGTATGACACTAACTAAAAACGTTTTAAGTCACAATACTTTTTTGTTCAGTCAGTGCTTACTAAACAACGCATATCAAGGAACACAGATAATTTAAAAATGGATATACAATGATAATAGATCCGCAAACAAATCAAGCATCTGCTCGCATGATATTTAATCAATACAGTGCTTGATGTCCAGTTTCTGAAAGAGTAAAATAAAATCTGTTAATAGTTATAGGACCTGTCGTGCAAGCCAGGATATATATTTACCCGCGCTCCCACCCCCTCAAGAAAAAGAATAATAATTCAAGCTTCGTTTTTTGTTGGGTTTTTTTTTGTTGTTTTTGTTTTGTTTTTTTTCTCTCTCTCTCTCTCTTTAGTTGAGATGGCGTTCTGCAGAATGTTTGAATACTGTGGCGCTTCTCACACTGCCCGCTCCATTGAGTGATTTTGTTGGTTAGTTTTGTTTTGGGTTGTTTTTTTGTTTTTGTCTTTTTTGTTTTTGTTTTTTCCACAATGGAGTGACCGTAAACCTAGATATTACCTTTCACAATATAACACACTCTCCCCCCCCTCCCCCCTCTCTCTCATGCCGGGAGAGGGGGGGCTGTATAAAAGCGGTTACCTAAAATCATAGAGCTAGACAGACTTCTGTCTGCAATGTTTTAACCGATCCGTTCGTCAGCATGCAAACAACGCCTTCTGGAATTACAGAACCGCTGCTTCCTGTGGGCTGTTTGGGAGAGACTTTTACCATGACACAAAAACATTCAGTCAATGCAGCTTGTTATTCGAGGCAGCGGCATTTGGGATAATGCGTGTGTCAACAGGTGATTGTGATAAATCGTGAAACGGTGTGCGTGTGTTTGGAGGGGGCTGGGTGTGTGTGTGTGTGTGTGTGTGCGCGCGCGCGCGTGCGTGTGCGTGTGCATGTGCGTGTGTGTGCAAGTGTGTGTGTGTGTGTCTGTGAACGTATTTGTGACAGAGACAGACAGAGAGAAACAAAAGGATGCGCTCGGCAATGAAGGGAGAGTGATGGATTATTCACTCAGACGCCGATGAAAACCCGAGTTGGAATTGTGTTGGGGACGGGGAAGCTGGGAAGTGAGGTCGGGGGTTGTGCAGGATACGAAACGCACAAATGCAGTAAAATAAAGATGCTGTTTCCCTTTGTTCTCGCATCCTCTCTGTCTCTCTCTCTCTCTGTCTCTCTTTGTCTGTATGTTTGTGTGTCTGTCTCTGTCTCTTTCTTTCTCTCTCTCTGTCTGTCTCTCACTCTGTGTCCCTCTCCCTCTCTGTCTCTGTCTGTCTCTCTGTCTCTGTCTCTGTCTGTCCGTCCGTCTCTCTCTCTCTCTCTCTCTCTCTCTTTCTGTCTGTCTGTTCTACGGTTTGAATAAAAGTTTATGCAGTTAAGATTAAGTCACCCTCGATGACAAATATCGGTCGTTTTGAGATTTTTTTTTAATGGTAACCAACCTATTATCATGTTGCTGTTGGATTTTTTGTGTGTTTTTTTTTTATTGATTTGTTGTTGTTGCTTTTGTTTTTGCCGTAACTTTTTATACACCACATTAATTATCTATATCTGTGATTTTGTTAACACGGCTTCTGTTCTCCCCCATGAATTACGGGCATGTGGTCTGATTCATCAAACTCTCTCTCTCTCTCTCTCTCACACACACACACACACACACACACACACACACACACATATATATATATATATATATATATATATATATATATATATATATATATATCGTCCTCAGAAAGAAAAAAATCGGAGCACATCACTCTTCTTTTTTAACATCTCCATTGGCTCCCTGTCTCACACAGAATAAAGTACAAGATCAGCACTCTATGTTATAAATGTATTCACAAATATGCCCCTTCCCATCTCTGTGGCTGCCTTCACCTTTACACTCCATCTCGCTCTCTTCGATTGGCTTCGGATCCACTCTGTTTACGCATACGCAGATTCAAACACTCCACTGTTGGCCGCCGTTCTTTCTCTGTCTCTGGACCTTGCAATTGGAATGAACTTCCTCTTTCGCTTCGCTAGGTCTCCGCACTCAGCTCTTTCAAGTCTGGCCTTAAAACCCACCTCTTCCCAAGACAGCCTCACTTCCCTGCCTCTTCCTTGCCTTCAGTTTCTCCAGTTTTTATAGTTATGCATGCGTATGAATGACTCATGGTACGAAAGCGCTTTGATTTGTCTCTGCACAAGATTCAGCGCTATATAAATAATTATCATTATTATTATCATTATGATATATATGTACACATTCTCTGTCTGTCTCTCTCTCCATCGACCAAGCGTTTCTGGTCACTCCTTTTCCCCATTCTTGTTCCAATGTTACGCCGACAAACGTCATTTTCCTCCGCGGAAATTAACACGGGTATGTTGTGACAGGAATCAGTGACCCTGGGCACGAGCGAATTTGATTCCGGTAATCATTTCCACAATCGCGGTTACCGTAACATCTGATTTGGTTAATGAAGATTTCCACACACTCGCTTCCTGATAATGTCATCTTATAACATGCTCTGTTTATTATGTGATCTCTATGCAAGAATGAAAGAAAAACTGTGTTTATTTTTGTGATCTCTTTGCAAAAGTGAAAGAGAACAAAGCAGTTTCAGTTAGTGAAGGTTTGCATACAGTTATTGATGATGTTATCGCATGACATGCCGTGTTTGATTTCTCGTCTCCATGGAGGGATGGTATAAAGAGAAGGGAGCTGCTTTGTTGGTGAATTTCAGCTAATGCAAGAGAGAGGGAATGGGGATTGGGAGGCTGCGGATTTTAGAAGCAAAAATGGATGTTTACATTTCCGTCCAGGTCATTAGTAGTTTCCTCTCTTGTGGAACGCTGTCATCAGTTTGCACGTGATCTCAGTTTCAACCAGTTATGCGATTCGCTGATGCTGAACTCCAGACACAAATGCACGTTCACCATTACTGGTTGTTTGTGTGGAGAGAAGTGAGGAAGAGTCTGTGAAAAACTCAAACCTGTGAGGAACAACACATAATGCTTGTCTGGAGGCGCGCGCGCGCACGCTCTCACGCACGCACTCACGCACGCACGCATTCACACAGACTTTTTCTTGCATTGAAGCCTATGCGTTTTTTGCGTTCTCGCCGCCAGCTCCGTCATATAAAACCTTGATAAAGATCGTATCGCAAGTATTCGTTATTCGTTCCAAGTGGAAAAGTATTTGGAAGCTTTTGTGGTCAAAAGACCATACTGTTTATAAAACATTAACATGTTTATCAAAGTCCTTACAAATGAGGAACTTTTAGGTAATTAACTGCAGTCTAAATCACTAATACCTATATCATTAATACCGCCAATCTTTTCAAAAATGAACACACCGTATTGCCATCGTGTGTGTCCTTTTAATGTCCAGTCAGTAGTTCATCTTTTTTTTTTTAACGTTCGCAGCTCTGATTACCATATAATCATATAATGAATACCAGTGTCATGCATACATCACACCATGATTAACACAGGCAAAGGAGGTCTGCAGCCTCCTGATGGAGGTGTCCACAGCTATCAGTCCCCCAACCTGGCCACATAAAACCTCTCCGCTTCTGGCAGCAAATCCCCGCCATCACGGAAATGAGGCTTTCGGGTTGTCGGACCTGATTAGCAGCCATGATAACGTTGGTGGTCAGCCTCGTTTTTGGCTGCGTAGGACTCTGACATCTTGTTACCAACACACACGTCAACAAGTTTGCTGGGTTCCCCTGATTTGATCGGAGTGGTTGAGAGTCGGGACGAGCCGCTGGGGAGAGTCCTTCTCGATTTTCTTTTCTGGTTTTGTTTTGTTGTTGTTTTGTTGTCGAAAAGGGATCGGCTTCCGTATGGCACCCTGCCACGTTATTCTCCGATAACGTCGTCCTAGCAACCAGTCTCCCATGGTGATTGTCCAGCTGTCATTCTGTTAAAATAAGTGCACGCGCAGACAGGCTAAAAAAAATAAAATAATAATAATAATACAGACAGGCACGCTGAAATATGGGAGGAACGCTGGGAGGTTGTCAGTACGATTCAACTTTTAAGCCGTTGACATTTTTACAGTATAAACGTGATTCTAAAGCCCATGGTTTTGCATTCATTGCATATCAGGGATTTTTTTTTTTTTAGGATATCCTGAATCCTGCTGCCAGAGTTTTTCCTGTTGGATGTGTCATCTGCATGAGTTTCCAGCTGTTCCCCTGTCGTTCTGTTTCCCTATGAATCCCTGAGTTCCGACTGGTCTTTTTTTGTTTATTCTGTTACCAGCCATGCAGAAAGCAGAGCCAGGTAAAGCTGCGGATGTCATACACAGTGCTTGATCCGTCCTCCTATTCTGCTTGGTATTTCAGCTTCTTGTGTAATAGTTGTGTGGGTCGAAGACAATTTCAATCTCTCTTGGTACGTCCAGACTTCCCTTTGGATTTAGTCTCCTTCTCAGAAGGCGCTCTTTCCTTCGCTTTTGTTGCACTCTTGGGTATTAAACATATTGAAAATGCCAGGCTCATTCTTTTTCCTTTTGCTAGAATGAATATGAGTAGATGGCATGTTTTGACCATTCTGCAAGCATCTCCCTCAGTGCAGTAGTTTTGCTGCTCATTGTTTGCTATTCATCTGACCAAGCCGTGCATGGATTTTAAAATCGCGATCTGACAACTGAACTACCGAGAATTGTGAAGTATTCAAGTAGAGCCCGTTTTCCCTCAACGTAAAGTCAGGAAATTAGGGAAAGTGGGCAAACAGATGTGTGTGGGGGGGGGGGGGTAAGAGTATTCCGAAAGAAGTTACTTTTCTGTTGAACTCTTTTCCAAAAGGCACATTTTGCAGCGATGGTATGTGTGATGGTACCTTGAATTTGAAACGTTCAGTCATTCCACTGATGGCAGACGTGTGTGTGTGCTAGTGGTGGGATATGTTAAAGTGTCAAACCTTTTTTTCGCTTTTTTTGGGGGGTGGGGTGGGGGACCCGGCGGGGGAGGGTCTCTGCTTTCCTGACGGCTGCCACTGTCGATATCTGGAACTGTTGCCATTGTAGCCTGTTTTGTTGTTGGAATCATGAGTACGTTGTGTGTGTATGTTTTTGATGTCAAGCCCTGTATGCTCTGTGTATACAGCACTTCATTTCTGACTGCATGCATGATATCTGTTAAAATCTAAAATGTCAGAATCTGAAATGTGTTGAGGGAACTGTATACATGGGCCGTCTCAAAACGGTTTGTTTCTCTTCTTATTGATTTCAAACACCGAATGTGTGACCCACCAGTGTTGGCATTGGAAACTGTGTGCGAAAATGATTAAGCTGGCTGAAAGAGATCTTGAACATTTTTTGCTTGAAATCTTCCTCATAGAACACGCACTGTGGGGGGGGAGGGGGGGGGCAGGGGCGTTGCGTGCGTTTGTTATGAATTGTTATGAATTTTATATTTCGATTTTTTTTTAAATTTACATTTACGGCATATCTGAATTTTCATAAACCATGTTTTTTCCTAGTTCGTTCAATTAGAGAAAGTAATTTACTCACTTCTGAGACGTTTGCAGAAAAGGGGCAAAACAACAAGCGTTTGTTTCGATTATATGAGCTTAATAAGGTTGTCACTGAACTTTATCAAGCAACCTCGTTCAAATGATAGTTTTGTAGGAATGAACGAACATGTCCATGGCTCCACGTCCCGAATCCCATCACAGTGTTGTGTCACATAGTGAGATCTGGATCTCTGGTGGAACCTCTACCCTCATGGTACCACACACACCTTATCGAGCGCTGCTGGGTCTGCTGCAGAATATAAAAAAAGAAAAATCAATCTGCTGATGACAGAGGTGCAGACATGACCTCCGCTTTGATGTCCTGTCAGCCTGGCTCTGTTTATAGCGGGTCATTTCCCAACCTCTGCATCGTCTGTCCATGGAGTTGGGGAGGTTTTGTGTCCTTCCTGTAATGTGTCCTTTTTGTTACAATCTTATATTAACCCCCTTCCCCACCCACCCCTTTTCCTCTCTCTCTCTTTCTTTCTTTCTGTTTTTTCATGTTCTTTTTTCTCTTCTCGGTTGAATTTCCCACAAATAGCATAGTTGCTCAGTGTACTGTTTGCTGTGATTGTTCAAGGGTATAGCTGAATAGACTTATCATGCGTGTGCTCAAGTTTGCCTTGGAATACCTCTTTTCTCATTCTTCTCATCCTAGATCCTCCTCCTCCCTATTCGACTCTTAAAAATCTGCACGGATCTTCTTCTTCTTCTTCTGCGTTCACTCGTATGCACACGAGTGGGCTTTTACGTGTATGACCGTTTTTACCCCGCCATGTAGGCAGCCATACTCGGTTTTCGGGGGTGTGCATGCTGGGTATGTTCTTGTTTCCATAACCCACCGAACGCTGACATGGATTACAGGATCTTTAACGTGCGTATTTGATCTTCTGCTTGCATATACACACGAAGGTGGCTCAGGCACTAGCAGGTCTGCACATATGTTGACCTGGGAGATCGTAAAAATCTCCACCCTTTACCCACCAGGCGCCGTCACCGTGATTCGAACCCGGGACCCTCAGATTGACAGTCCAACGCTTTAACCACTCGGCTATTGCGCCCGTCAGTCTGCACGGATCACCAGTCAACTGTTCTGACAGTTGTGTCACGTGCAGACACGGGTCAGCACGTGCTGTCCCTGAGAGAGACACAGAGAATGGCGTTGATTCCTCTTTTGTCTGCGGCCTGTCTGGTCGTGAGTTCACCAGTCTGTGTTCCTCTTCTGTCACTGGCTTGTCTTCTTTCAGCCCCGAAGTCCGCTGAACGTGGGCGACCGAGATGGTTTGTGACTAGGGCTCGTCCATCTCATGAATTGAGCGCTGATCCGGCTAGAGTCGTGTGTGGATAGTTTATACTCTGTGTGTGTGTGTGTGTGTCTCTCTCTCTCTCTCTCACTCACACACACACACACACACACACACACACACACACACACACACACACACACACACACACACACACACACACACACACACACACGCACACACTTTAAACAGTTTAGTCCCCCTCCACTGTATGCTAGAATTACGATGCTTCTTTTTTTTGTAGATATTTATGGTTCTATGGAAACCCATTATTAAGTCAGAAATTGATCATCTTATTATGATGTTCTTTTTTGTTGTTGTTGTTGTCGTATTTTTAATATGTGTATGTATGTTTGCGTATTTGATACACAGTATGTAACATTGCGTTTGCTGTTCAGCCAAATATTTCCGGCTGTCCGAACCCAATGTCTGACATCTCTCAAACTGTTCAGGGTATATTTAACAGCAGTGGGCATGGGAAGAGGAGCGGCCACTCATGGGTGAGGACTACAGGGGTGTATTGTAGGTTTGAGTTACAAATATGAAAACAAAACAAAAAAATCTGCAGGCGGCGGCTTCTGAGGACCTATACATTAGTTAAGTGACAAACCATTCTTCAGTTTATCATTACTTTTTCTTCCTTTTTAGTGATCGACTTAAGAAAACACCCCCTTCAACAATTGTCAGTGCACGCGAACGGTACATCCCCGTAACACTCACCCTGGAGCCAGCTGCATTGCTCGGACGGAAGAGCCCAGTAAGAAGAGCCTAGTATGTTCGTAACCCGCTACTAACTGTGTGTAGTATGGAACTGACCAATGGCGTAGTTCGGTCAACGCAGGCATTTAGTCACGTGTAACTGTCATAAAATCAGAACCAAGCAATGCAACTGGCACCTGGAGAGTGGAGGACCCCTAACCCTAACCTCTCCACTCTCCACCCGCCCCTGCCGTTGGATGAAGGGTGGTATAGAAAATTGGACTCATGTACCATCAGATAGGAACGGTTGGGGAAAGGGGGGTAGAGTGGTAGAGCCCCCCACACACACACACACCCCACATCACCCCCCCCACACACACACACACACACACACACACACACACACACATCTCCAATCGCACGAGGGGTGGGAAGGGAGTTTACTCACCCCCACATGCCCCCTAATACCCATACGAGTGGTGGGTGGAGGGATTAGATCCCTGCACACCCTAACCCGTACAGAAGGGGGGGAAGGTGGGGGTTAAATTCCCCCACACCCCTAATCCCCCGTAAAGGTGGGGGAAGTTTAGAGCTCCCCACGTCCCCAAACCCAGGTACTGGTCGGAGGAGTGGGGGGGGGGAGTTTAAAGCCACTCAGTTATTTAAGCAGGCCACATGCGCCAAACCACATCAAAGCAGATGCTTGACCAGCAGCGAGGAAGGTGGCAGAATGGTTAAGACGCTCAACTGGCCTATACAGAGAGTCCGTGAGGGTGTGGGTTCGAATCCTGATCTCGCAAGCTTGACTGGAAAATCAAACTGAGATTCTAGACGATAAACCGAGGTCCCGTGTGCAGCACGCACTTGGCGCACTGAAAAAGAACCCATGGCAACGAGAGTGTTGTCCTCTCTGATAGGTACACAAATATAAATGCATGCACTCAAGGCCTGACAAGCGCGTTGGGTTATACTGCCCAGCAGATGTGGTGTAGCGTATATGGATTTGTCCGAACGCAGTGACGCCTCTTCGAGAAATTGAACCTGAAACTGAATTGACCAGCAACGAAACCCAACGCGCTTTGGCCTCGAACGAGGTGCCAAAGCGTGTAGACTAATCCATATGCGCTGCTATTCCCTACGCGCATCTCATGGTCTTGACGATACCCTAGGTATGTATTAAACCTAAAATGCAACAGGTAAAACACGCACGCACGCATGCACACACACACACACGCACGCACGCACGCACACACACACACACACACACACACACACACACATACACAGCCCAGCCCAGCCCAGCCCAGCCCAGCCCAGCCCAGCCCAGAAAGACATTCACACACACAGCCCAGCCCAGCCCAGCCCAGCCAGCCCAGAAAGACATACTCCATTCTGAAGATGTCTGCGCATTGGTTCGGGGGATGATGTAGCTCTTGCAATAAGCAGAGCCAAGGGATGTTACCTTGTCAATATGGACAACCCCATATTAAATAATTACACTCCCATACGAAATACTTAGCACAAAAGTACAAAGGGCGAATGATACTTCCGATGCACGGACTAGTTTCTGCATGGAAAAGGAACAAAATTTGTGCGACAGCGCCACCTCTTTATTTTGTCTTTTTTTTCTCTCTCTCTCTTTCTCTCTCTCCATTTCCCGCAACATGAAATGCTTCCCAAGACCTAGGAATGCTCCGTCGTGTGATGAACAACCCTTATCTGGTAAGACCGACTCTCTCTCTCTCTCTCTCTCTCTCTCTCTTCATCCCCCGTCCCTTTATCCTACCCTATGTCACTCTCTCTCACTCATTCCCCGTTCTCTCTTCCTCGCTCACTCTCCCTCTCTTCCCTTCCTCCCTACCCCCCCCCCCCTCTCTCTCTCTCTCTCTCTCTCTCTCTCTTTCGTTTTCTGTCGACTCTCCCCCTCTTCTCTCTTTCTCCTATCGGTATGTCTCTCTCTGTCTGACTGTCTGTCTGTCTGTCTCTCTCTCTCTCTTTCTCTCTCCCCCTCTCTCTCTCTTTCTCTATCTATCGGTATGTCTGTCTCTATCTCCCCTCTCTCTGTGTGTCTCCCTCATCTCTCTTTCTCCATCTATCGGTATGTCTGTTTCTCTATCTCCTCTCTCTTTCTCTATCTCCCTCTCCCCCTCCCGCCTCTCTCTCTCCTCCTTGTCTCTCTCCAATCTGTTCAGCGTTGTGAAAGCTTCCTCCTACACCCCTTCCCTCCTCTCCTCCCCTCCCCCCACTCCACCCACCTCCTTCACCGTCTTCTCCAGCCTCCCTCCTTCCGCCTCCCCCTCTCTCTTTCGGTATGTCTGTTTCTCTATCTCCTCTCTCTCTCTCTGTGTTTCCCTCATCTCTCTTTATCTATCGGTATGTCTGTTTCTCTATCTCCTCTCTCTTTCTCTATCGGTATGTCTGTCTCTATCTCCTCTCTCTCTGTCTCCCTCATCTCTCTTTCTCTATCGGTATGTCTGTTTCTCTATCTCCTCTCTCTTTCTCTATCGGTATGTCTGTTTCTCTATCTCTATCGGTATGTCTGTTTCTCTATCTCCTCTCTCTTTCTCTATCGGTATGTCTGTTTCTCTATCTCCTCTCTCTCTCTCTCTCTCTGTCTCCCTCATCTCTCTTTCTCTATCTATCAGTATGCCTGTTTCTCTATCTCCTCTCTCTCTTTCTCTCTCCCTCTCCCCCTCTCGCCTCTCTCTCTCTCTCCTTGTCTCTCTCCAATCTGTTCAGCATTGTGAAAGCTTCCTCCTACACCCCTTCCCTCCTCTCCTCCCCTCCCCTCCCCCCAATCCACCCCACCCACCTCCTTCACCGTCTTCTTCAGCCTCTCACCCCTAATGGCCACCCCCTCCAGCCATCAAAGGCCGTGTCTATCATTCGTCACTTGAACTGAAATGTTCCTTGGCCCTGGCTACCTGCTTCTCTTCGCTTTGTGTGTGTGTGTGTGTGTGTGTGTGTGTGTGTGCGTGCGTGTGTGTGTGTGTGTGTGTGTGCGTGCGTGTGTGTGTGTGTGTGTAAACTTTCCTTTTCGATTAACACGATGAGTTCGTTGTTCGTTCTCTTTCTCTCTTTCTCCCTCTCTCTCTCTCTCTCTCTCTCTCTCTGTAAACTTTTCTCTTCGATTAACACGATGGGTTCGTTGTTCCTCTCTCTCTCTCTCTCTCTCTCTCTCTCTCTCTCTCTCCTCTCTCTCTCTCTGTGTGTCTCTCTCTCTCTCTCTGTAAACTTTCCTCTTCGATTAACACGATGGGTTCGTTGTTCCGCTCTCTCTCTCTCTCTCTCTCTCTCTCTCTCTCTCTGTAAACTTTCCTCTTCGATTATGACGATGGGTTCGTTGTTCCTCTCTCTCTCTCTCTCTCTCTCTCTCTCTCTCTCTCTCTCTCTCTCTCTCTCTGTAAACTTTCCTCTTCGATTAACACGATGGGTTCGTTGATCCGCTCTCTCTCTCTCTCTCTCTCTCTCTCTCGCATGGTCATATTAAATTCACTTTTGGAATAGAGGGATGAAGAAAGACACAAACGATCCGGTCGTTTCTTCACTAGAATTAACATGGATAATGCCTGTTTCGAAAAAGAACAAAAAATAAGTGCGAAATTCTATAGAAAAATCCCACTTCGACAGGAAAAACAAATAAAACTGCACGAAGGAAAAAATACAAACAAAAAAAGAAGGGGGGCGCTGTAGTGTAGCGACGCGCTCTCCCTGGGGAGAGCAGCCCGAATTTCACACAGAGAAATGAGTTGTGACAAAAAGAGAAATACAAATACAAATTATGTTCCCAGGTTGGGTTCTGGCGAGACAGAATGGTTGCAGGCTGGTTACAGATTGGGCAGTTAAGTAGTTGAAGAAGAAATCCAATTTGAAGACTTTGTGAAACGATTTTCCTTTGATATACTTTTGGACTAATTCTTTTTTTTTTTCTTTTTTTTTTTTCTTAGCATCCTTTTTGATTCTACCCCCATATAGACTGGACTGTAAGGGTTTTGTTTTAGGTTGTGGGGTCACTATTTGATAGGCTCACCATCGTCCATGTTTTTAGTTGAGATTGCGTACATGTGAACTGACAGAATCCCATGAAGCCCAAAATGTCCCTGACATGAAAGATCACACACATTTTCATACCCCTGTCTGGCGCCAGCACAGACTCAACTAGTCACACGGAAAGCAAGAGTGCGCGCGCATGCGTATGTGTTGTGGTGTGGTGTCTTAAAGCCTGAACCGGACTATAAATGGCGGGCGATTTGAATCAAGCCAGTTTCTCACCAGAGTCTGACACTGTGACGTCGGTGAAGGTTTATTCAAAATAAAAGCCTAATAAAGCTACGGTTTGGCTTCATTTATGGCAGAGAGCGAGATTTGCCTAGCAGCTTCCAATCTAGACCTGAATTGACTTTGGAAAGTACAAAATGTGTCAGCTACACGTAATACAAAATTTGAATGCAGAGAAAAGGGGCGCAACCGAAACCTTGCTCTCGGGAGTTAAAGACTTTAAGATGATATAAATGATTAATAAAGATAAAGAATAACTTTATTATCTCCAGCTGGAGAAATTTGGTCAGGTGCATTATCACAACACAGACAAGTAAACAACATGGGGACCATAACTGTAAAAGTCAACAACAGCTTTTACGAATATTACGAAGATACAAATGTAAAAAATAAAAAATATCACATACACCGTTTCATACATACATCCACACACTGCAGGTAATAACTAGTATTCTTAATGTAAAAACAGAAAGAATTAAGAAACATTATTTGAATATAATTATAAACATAGCCTACTATACTGCACATTGATTATAATAGACAGATAAGAATAAAGATAAATTGCGGAAAACCGCAACCAGATAATCAGCACACATCCGCACCACCCCCCCCCCCCCCCCCCCCTCCCCCCAACCCACCCACCCCACACACGCGGATTACTTGATTAAATAAGAGTAATAAACATATGTTCTCAAATAAAAGCATTTCACATATTCGCTTTTAAAAACATTGCAATTAATTATTACATCGTAATGTATGGTTATTTCTTCTCACGCCTTCCCCTCATTTTCCGTATTTTCGCCCTCACCGTCTATCTCTTCCAAAGGGAAGGAGGAGGAGGAGGAGGGAGGTAGGTAAGGGAACGAGGCCAGAAAAGGACCGGAAATAAGCTTATTTTGAGCTGTCTCCACGATATGCCCCCCAGGAGAGATTACGGTGTTGTGGAGAGGAGAGATTACGGTGTTGTGGAGAGGAGAGATACTGACAGATTACGGTGTTGTGGAGAGGAGAGATACTGACAGATTACGGTGTTGTGGAGAGGAGAGATATGGAGGACAGATACTGTGTTAGTTGACGATACTTTAATATGTTTGTTTTTTCTCTTTGATAGGAAATAATTTAACAGTAATGTACAGTTGAAGTCTCCTCTCTTTCAATTATTATGTGTTTAATATTGTATACAATATTATATATATATATGTGTGTGTGTGTGTGTGTGTGTGTGTGTGTGGTTCGTTTCCATTCCTTCTTTTGGGAGATAACTTTTAACCCCAGCTTAACCCCATTTCCCTCCAGATGACTTTGGACTCGTTTTAATTTTTATTTTTATTTTTTTTAATCCCTGTTTCCTCCAAGGTGACTGTGAACCTTGTGGTTTATAACAGCGCTCCCGCTCGGATTCGGATATAAACAATTTGCGGCGCATGTTATGGCTACGTTAACTCGGCTTTAAGAGACTCAACTTGGGCTTTTGGAGTAGGGAGGGGGTGTGGGGGGCTTTTGGAGTGTGGAGGGAGGGTGTTAACTGTGAAGATGTTTTTGGTTTGTTTTTATTTTCTCTTTCTTTCTTTCTTTTACTGTCAAGACTCCGGGCATCCACATGTTGGTTTCATCTGCTTGAGTATCCATACCCCGTACTGTGTGTGTGTGGATTCAGATTGTCATCATAACAAACGTTTACAGCATAGACAAATCCAGAAGTTAAAACACACACACACACACACACACAGTCAACGTAAAGTTCATGAACATTTTTTTAGTCGAACTTTCGATGACCTTTCAGGTCTGAGAACGTGCCTTGACTGGCGATTGAAGCTGAACTTGCCGTCTGACGATCAGAAAATATTATTGGTAGCTGTTTGAAAAAAAAAAAAAAAAAAAATCTTGAAAAATTTTGTCGCTTGAAATCCTCATCATAGAGCACTTTTCACTGTGTGTGTGTGTGTGTGTGTGTGCGTGTGCGTGTGCGTGCGTGCCTGTGTGTGTGAAAGAGAGTGAGAGAGAGAGAGAGATATAACACAACACCTGTGAATATAAAAGACAAGGACAAAAATTGACCATCACTAAATTTGACTGAAAAAAAGTCAACTCACTCCGCTCACCGCCCTTCCACCACTTTCTCGGTTTCCCTTCCTTCCCCTCTCACGGATGCATATTTATGTATAGACCATTGCCCCCCATGAAGAGTTTCAAACAAATGATCTGTCTGTCTGTCTGTCTGTCTGTCTCTCTCTCTCTCGCACACACACACACACACACGGAAGGGGGCTGTGGAGGCGGAAGTGGACGGTTAAACAGAATCATAATGTCAAAACGGACAGCTCCACCACAGCTGTCAGTAGAGTCGCAAAAACTATTTATTCCTCTCTCTCTCTCTCTCCCAATTTCCCGCTGAGACTTTGTTCATGACAGGGGGAAGGGGGGGGGGGGGGCACGTGCCATGAATAATATATTTTGAAAGGTACCATTAATTTCCAGTGCAAGTGCTCGTGGCCATTCCAAGTCCCTATCCCTTAACCCTTCCCTCCTCTACCCAAACCTTTTTTTTTTTTTTTTTTTTAAACTTACTGTAGGATCTGCAACAACAAAAAACTCTCAGTCTTCTAACTCAGTTCAAACCAATTTGGCTCAGAGCCCAGCCGGCCTGCACACAGGGGGCCACGTGGCTCTCAGCCTTTGTAATTGATTACATGTTTGAGGAATGTAGTCTTGCGGACTGGAGGTGCAGGTTCGAGTCTGCCCACTCCCGTTTCGTTTCGTCTGCGCTCTTTGATCAAGCCGCCTGCCTCAGTGGGGGGCTCTTTGAGAGACTGACTCTTTTTGTCTCGTTTTGCTGCCAACCCGCCATTCTGTTCCCGCTTCACCTAATCAGCCCCCCTCTCTCTCTCCCTCTTCATACACACACACGCGCACGCACGCACGCACGCACGAGCGCGCGCGCGCACACACACACACACACACACACACACATGCCCGTACATACACACGAATACACACACACACACACACACACACACACACACACACGAACGCACGCACACACACACACACACACACACACACGCACACACACACACACACACACACGCCCGTACATACGCACGAACACACACACACACACGCCCGTACATACGCACGAACACACACACACACACGCACGCACGCACGCACGCACACACACTAGTTTTATCGCCAAGTCGGCCATCCTATCTGTGCCCTACACACCCACACCCACACCCACCCACACACCAGGGGGCCATCAACACGCTGAAGGGAACATGAGACACACACTGGGGGATGAATCACTGGGATGGGGGGGGGCGGGGGGGTTCAATAGTTCTCGTTTGGATTGACCATCAAGCTGTATCCGCCGGGCTACCCCTGTTCCGGCATCACACGTGCTGTCGTTTGTCTCCAACCCTCCCCACCCCTTCACCGTATCAGCCTCAAAGCCTCTGCTGATAACGATGGCTGGCACACCCATACCATGATCATGCCCCCTCTTATGTATGTAAAGTCTGTAACTACATCCCTCACACCACAACTTCCCAAAACCGTTAAATACGTCCCTCACACGTACCCATACCATGATGATGCCCCCTCTTATGTATATAAAGGCTGTAACTACATCCCTCCAACGACAACCCAAAAAACGTTAACTACATCCCTCACATGTACACATACCATCATCATGCCTCCTCTTAAGTATACAAAGACTGTAACTACATCCTTCCAACGACAACTCCCAATAAAACCGTTAACTACATCTCTCACATGAACACATACTGTAATCATGTCCCCTCTGAAGTACAAAGACTGTAAGTTCACCCCTCCCACCACAACCCCAAAAAACGTTTACAACATCACTCACATGTACCCATACCATGATCATGTCCCCTCTTATGTATATAAAGATTGTAACTACATCCCAACCAAAAAAAAAAACAAGCAAAACAAACCGTTAACTACATCCCTCACACGGCGGGGGTGGGGGGTTATGGAGGGAGGGGGTAAGGGTGGGGGGGCGCAACCCGTAGAATTTTTACTGTCAACGTCGAGGACTATCAGGACGGGAATATAGAGATCAAATAACATAATCGCTTTCTTTCTTTCTTTCTGATCATTATCCCCTGGCGTTTACCAGGCCCCAAAAAAAGATACAGCCATCAGCAATAATGCCAGAAACTGTGCGCCATACCCTCTAAAAAATATATAAAATAAAAAATATTTTTTTTAAAGACGCATAATGTATACGCGATGTGTATCATTCAACACTGACGATGCCAGTCCTCCCATTTGAGCCGTGTTGGAGCCGATTAGATTCCCCGAGGCTCCAGTGACTTCTGATAGGCTCCGAACACGCAACATCGCACTTTTCAATTCTTGATGATAACCACTATGGCCACACTGGCTGGGGAGTAACCACCACCACCACCCCTTCACCAACGTTCCCCCCCCCCTCCCTGCAGGCTTCAGACCGTATAGAAAAGATTATCAATTTCGTTAAAGGCTTTAACACGACCTTGACTGGTGATCTCTCGTCTTTCGGGTGACACGACAAACTGAAACGAAACGTAACGAAACGAATTCTTATTTCACGAGGGTAGTGGAGTAAGCAAAGCTGGTTTTTTTCATCCTTCCCTCAACTCTCCTCGAAATTTATAAACGATGAGGCCAGGAGATTAACAATATAGTAAAGAGCGGTAACTCTCTCCATACACAAGGTACACAAACCCAGGCCAGGTCAGTGCTGCTTACGCTACCAATTCAGCTAGCACACAGGTAAATAAAAGGTATATTGGAACAAACCCAGACACTTCCCCGAAAAAGGAAGCGCCGGGTTTGTCCTTATACCGATCATCTGACATGTGCCCACAGCAGCAATGACAGAAGAAATATGCAAACCCAAATTAGCTTTCATTCAAGACTGACATAGCCTCTTTGATCCTGAAAAAGACACACAGAACACACGGACAATACAGAACAAACACATGGTTGCCTCGGTGGTTTTTCAACTTGAAATTAATAAACAATGAGGCCAGGAGATCAAATGATTAACAAAATAGTAAAGAGTGGTAACTGTCTCCAAACACAAGGTACACTGCTCCACACGACATTCCGTGTGCAGCGTCTGTTATGCCCACGAAGAAAACAAGCACGGGAGCAGAGAACAGTCTATCAGCAAGCGAATCATCAGCCATTCAATTTGTCACGGGGGAAAAAACACCAACCAGCCGACTATAACGGCAAAAGCAAGGTGTCCCAGAAGAAATCAACTTTCAAAAAATTGAATGATTGGGAAACGACAGAAAAGAAGCGATGCTGAATGAAGGCGGCGCGCTCTCTCTTATAAAAGCCCCCGGTTTTCACAAAGCATTGCAATCGAGAAGAAGACACGTACCCACCTCCGCTTCTGATGAAGGACGAAGAAATCATTACTGTTCCTCACTTGTGAAGAACGACCATCGATTAAGCCTGAATATTATATAGATAGATAGATTGACAGATATAAATCGACAAACCAATAAAAGCCAAACAGCCTCGTTTCCAGATGCAACGTTTGCTTCAGACATTTCGTCAACAGGTTTAATCTGACGTGAGCGGCAACAACGCCAACAGTTAGCAGCTACACAATGTTCACGGTAAACGGAGCTTGAAACACGTAATTCGGAATATCTTCTGGCATATATTTCTCTTCTGCAGTTCCATACTTGCTCACTATTCATTATTCATAGAGCTTTGACGGTTTAATCCCAAGATGAATGAAGATCGAAGGCTGATGCTGATGACACGGTGTGTGTGTGTGAAGGGGTGAGGAGAACTGCTGAAATGAATTTTTTTTTTTAAAAAGGGACACATGCGCTTCACCTCACGCAGTGTGTGATTGCGAGCCTTTTTGTGCACGGGCGTGTTCACAGAGCGAAAATATATTCCCTGGCTTGGGGAAAGTTTGCGAAGACAACATCGAAGACGGGCCTAACAAAACTGCCCACGCAACCAGCAAAACACCCCACCCACGCCCACCCCTACCCCACAAAAAGGAGAGAGGGACAATTCACAAAGCATACATTCACGACAATATCGCCTCCGCCGTTTCCATCCTCCGCTAAGCTGGAAAATAGTGCTGGTCACAACAAGGGCGTTTTTTCTCATTCCCCCAGGATTCGTGCAGTAAGTTGTGATGCCTCGTCTGAGATTACATTCTGACCCCATGGAGACCGCTGCCTGCGAGTGTTCGTCGTCTGCTGTTTCTGACATTGATAACCGTTCCGAGAAGACGAGCGAGAAATCGAGAATTTTCTGTCGGTGGAATTTTGCAAGAGCTGTTGTTGTTATTGTCTGGAAGTGGTCATTTTTTTTGCAGTTGATCTTTTGTTGTAACCTGTCTGGTGGCGAAGACAGACAATCTTATATCAGTAAAACGACTTTCTGCTGAAATTAAGACCGCAAGAACCTAATTAGAAGTAATCCCAGAAACAAAAACTTATTCTACAACAGTGTCGTAGAACTTAAATCGATATAACTGATTGCGTAGTGTTGTACGGTTTATATAAATTGAGTTCCTACTTTTTTGCTTGCCGTCAAACAACCAAATCACCTCTGACCTTGAAATCACCTCCACCTGACAAACACCCAAATCACCTCCAACTGTCAACACCCAAATCACCTCCAACTGTCAACACCCAAATCACCTCCAACTGTCAAACACCCAAATCACCTCCCATCCAACTGTCAACACCCAAATCACCTCCCATCCAACTGTCAACACCCAAATCACCTCCACCTGTCAAACACCCAAATCACCTCCAACTGTCAACACCCAAATCACCTCCAACTGTCAACACCCAAATCACCTCCAACTGTCAACACCCAAATCACCTCCAACTGTCAACACCCAAATCACCTCCAACTGTCAAACACCCAAATCACCTGTCAAACACCCAAATCACCTCCAACTGTCAAACACCCAAATCACCTGTCAAACACCCAAATCACCTCCAACTGTCAAACACCCAAATCACCTGTCAAACACACAAATCACCTCCACCTGTCAACACCCAAATCACCTCCAACTGTCAACACCCAAATCACCTCCAACTGTCAAACACCCAAATCACCTCCCATCCAACTGTCAAACACCCAAATCACCTCCCATCTAACTGTCAACACCCAAATCACCTCCCATCCAACTGTCAACACCCAAATCACCTCCAACTGTCAAACACCCAAATCACCTCCAACTGTCAACACCCAAATCACCTCCCATCCAACTGTCAACACCCAAATCACCTCCAACTGTCAACACCCAAATCACCTCCAACTGTCAAACACCCAAATCACCTCCAATCCAACTGTCAACACCCAGATCACCTCCCATCCAACTGTCAACACCCAAATCACCTCCCATCCAACTGTCAACACCCAAATCACCTCCAACTGTCAACACCCAAATCACCTCCAACTGTCAACACCCAAATCACCTCCAACTGTCAAACACCCAAATCACCTCCAACTGTCAACACCCAAATCACCTCCAACTGTCAACACCCAAATCACCTCCAACTGTCAACACCCAAATCACCTCCAACTGTCAAAAAACCAACAGCTCCGTCAGCGTGGTCAAGGTTAAGTGACGGCATGGTCGCTGTGGCGACAGAAACTGACAGAAAAAGTAACACTGCTGATGTTTTTCTTTCATATTCGGACACACGTTTTACAGCCCACATTTCCCATTGCGCGCGATGCACGTGCCTGTATGATGCTTCATTGCTTCCTAATTAATCCTTGTATCGTGCAAAGACAGGCAACAAAACCGCAGCAATTTGCGCGAGAAATTATGTTTCCACACATCATCGCTCGACCATCAAAGTGCGAAATTTCAGCCGCGATCAATTTTACGCGATGCTGATTCATGCAAGCGAGCAAATGATTTTTTGCGTTTCCTTTATTGAACGAGCTGGGTTATTTTTGATGAACACATTGCAAATCCAGGTGGTCTTTTCGTGCGCATGAGTGCGTTCGATAGAACTCGTGTGTCCATGGCCTTCAGTGCTGCTTCACCTCACTTGAACCCGCTCCATTCCTGTCTTCATGCTGTGGGTCACGGGGCATGTGAGGGTTAAAGGGGCCAGCAAATGGTCCGTGAACCAAACCTCGTGCACACCGCGGGGGTTTGGTTGTTTTGAGTTCAAATCGAGTTTGTTTTTTTGTTTTTGTTTTGTGCCCAGTTCCCCGTTTCCTGCAAACAAACTCCAGTGGGAAGACTGTGTGTGTGTGTGTGTGTGTGTGTGTGTGTGTGTGTGTGTGTGTGTGTGTGTGTGTGTGTGTGTGTGTGTGCGTGTGCTCTCAAATGAGGCAAAAAAAAGTCATTTTCGCTGTAAGTAAGATGATTAGATTTGCAAATGTTGCCTAGCTATACTTTTGGAGTTAAAAGACATTTGTGTTTTCTCAACTTTCATGTGACATTGTTGTGTATTTGGAAATGTTTGTTCTGGGCATGAAAAGATTATTTTGCAGTAATCCTCCATACTCCAATAGGAGTGAAAGGATAATTAAAACATGAAACTTGTGCGTGTGTGTGTGTGTGCGCGCGCGCGCGAGTGTGTGTGTGTGTAGGGAGGGGTGAGTATTATGCCAACGTACTATCAAGAATCAATGGTGATCAACAGAAAAAAACAACAACATTCGTTCATTTGCCTATTTTCGTTTCAAACGCCACATCAAAATCCGAACATTAAAGTGAAATGGACGATCTTCCTCTGTAGAAAACTGAACAGAAAATCTATTTTCGCCAGAAACAGATCGGATGAAAAGGAACCCCGAACAAAAACATTACACTTTTGTTCCGCAACAAACAGAACGAAGTACAGAGTGAGGCTGATGGGTTTTGCAAAGAAGAATTACAGCAGCGACACTCCAGAGAGAACGAGTTCTCTTTTTTGAAATGCTTTCTGCAAACAGCCAGCAGCGTCCTATATTGGACGCTTGTTTTTGGAAGCCGTAGACTGCAGTCGTATTTAGACTCCATCCAATGTGATAAATGAATAAGCTAATCATATGACATTAAGCATGTGATTACTCTATACTAATATCAAATCAAAATATTCTTGCATAAGATTAATATGACATGAGATATGTACGATTCCATCCCATGAGATGTCTTTCGTTTTAAAAGTATTAAACGTTTTGTCGTTGTTACTTACCACAAAAAAATGAATTCAAAGTTTCTATCTACAATCACCAAGTCTGTGTAAATGAACTTACACAGTCCCCCACATTCCTTTTTTTTTTCTTTTTTAATCATGCAGACAGAATTTAAGTCATTTGCAATCAGCATAATTATTGTCTCTCGTGAGATAAGCCCTAAAAACATTCCTGAGGTAAGGAACAGTGCGTGTATGTGTGTGTGTAAGGGAGGTGGCGTGTGTGTGGTGTGTGTGAGGGGTGGGGGGTGGCGTCTGCGTGTGTGTGTGTGTCAAATTCAAACACCCCCGGGGAAAGAACACGTTTGTGTAAAAAGAGCACCAGCACCAGTCCTGCAATGGACTGGCCGACACACACCACATTGAGCGGGATTAAAACAACCACCGACATGCTGCCTGCTGATGTCCCACAGCAAATGGAATGAACACACGGCTCATTTCTTTATTGGGCATGCACGTGAAACACGACCAAAGCCGTAGAAACGAGAGAGGGAGAGAGAAATAGAGAGAGAGAAAGGGGGAATGACAGAACATGGGCCGCAGTTAGGAGAGAGACTAACAGACAGAGACAGAGACAGACAAGTGGAATGATACACAATTCATTTCTTCATTGGGCTGTGTACTTGAAACACGAACATAGCCACAGAGCCGAGAGTGAAAGACACTGAGACAGAGAAATGGAAAGAACACACAATTCACATTTCTTTATAGAGCATGCTCGTGAAATACGAACGAAACAATAGGGACAAGAGAGAGAGGCAGAGAGACAGAGACAGAAATGGAACGAACGTACAATTCATTCCTTCATTGGGTATGCACATGAAGCACTAACGAAGTCACAGAGACGAAAAAGACAGAGACAAACAGACAAACAAAATGGAAGGAACACACAATTCATTTTTTCATCGGTTATGCACGTGAAACATGAATGAAACAATACCAACAAGAAACAAGAGAAAGAGGGAGAGAGAGAGAGAGAGATTGACGGGACATTGGCCACAGTCAGGAGACGAGAGGTTTGTCCAGCAGCCATGAAGCAGTGGGCGATACGGTTGTCGTGGGAGCAGTTTTCCCGAAGTCAGGTCAGATCCCATAGCGTGACAGCTTTCCTCTTTTCACCCCATTTCAGTAATGGAAATGTTGACGCGGGGTTTTCCCGTGTCTGTGTGACCCAGGGGGGCGCAGAAAAAAGCACACAGCTCTCTCTCTCTCTCTCTCTCTCTCTCTCTCTCCCCCATATGTATACATTCTCTCTCTCTCTCTCTCTCTCTCTCTCTCTCACACACGCGCACACACACACACACACACACACACACACATCCATGCATTCCCACTTCAGCCAGCATTATTTATGCAGCAAGCCCTAACGTGATACACACGATGAAAAAACAACAACAACAACAACAAAACGTGTTGAAACTGCGCGCCCATTTAGCAAATTGACCCACTCACCGTCAGGTCACACTGAAACTGCACATCAGTATTCCCCGTCTGTCTCCCCTTCCGGGATTGAAAAGAAAGTGTTCCACTCTAAAGACGTCTGGTGTGTTGTCTGGAAAAGTTTAAGAAGCACTGTCCTGCGGACTCGACCCTCTTCCCTTCTGGGGGTGACACTTCTGCAAGTCAGGCGTTGTACATTGTCAAGGCGTAAAACAATGACGTGCATCATCCGAACTGCAAAGTACAACAACGGAGACTTCATTTTCATACACATACAGACATGATACGCATGTGAATGTTTTTGGGGTATGAAAAATGAAATTCGGTATGTGACGGATGTGGACATGAGAAAGTAACTGCGATGAGGACTGTGCTCGCAGAATGTGCAGATTTAGTTAAAGGAAGGCTAACTGCCCTGTCAACCTCTTGTTGCATACCCCCCCCCCCCCCTCTCCCATCTTCTCGCACTTATTAACCTCTTCGTGTCCATATGTCAATCACAGATGACCGAACTGCCTCGTATGGTTTTTTTTCAGCAAAAGCCAGGGGCTGGATTCGTAATAATTTGTCATTAATTGCTCGACGTGAAGGATGCACATTTCTGTCCAGACGTTTATTTGACGAAGACAGGAGACAGTGCTTTGTTTGCGTTTTATTTCTGTCCCGTGGTGAACGTTAAGTCCCCGGTGAAGGAACTGGGCCATCAGACTGACCCTGAGCAGAACCTCTCTACCGGTCTGGCTCCCTGACTCGATGATAATGGTTTAACTTGATACCGTGTGGGGATATCCCACCCACTCTGTCAGATCCCACCCCCTCCCACTCTGTCAGATCCCACCCATTCTGTCAGATCCCACCCACTCTGTCAGATCCCACCCACTCTGTCAGATCCCACCCCCTCCCACTCTGTCAGATCCTACCCACTCTGTCAGATCCCACCCATTCTGTCAGATCCCACCCAGTCTGTCAGAACCCACCCACTCTGTCAGAACCCACCCACTGTCAGAACCCACCCACTCTGTCAGATCCCACCCACTCTGTCAGAACCCACCCACTCTGTCAGATCCCACCCCCTCCCACTCTGTCAGATCCTACCCAC
The DNA here is from genome assembly GCF_041734735.1 of Babylonia areolata. Lineage (NCBI taxonomy): Eukaryota > Metazoa > Mollusca > Gastropoda > Neogastropoda > Buccinidae > Babylonia > Babylonia areolata. The sequence goes on from NC_134901.1 coordinate 26,246,291, forward strand.
TGTCAGATCCCTCCCACTCTGTCAGATCCCACCCCCTCCCACTCTGTCAGATCCTACCCACTCTGTCAGATCCCACCCCCTCCCACTGTCAGATCCCACCCACTCTGTCAGATCCCACCCAGTCTGTCAGATCCCAACCCCTCCCACTCTGTCAGATCCCACCCACTCTGTCAGATCCCACCCATTCTGTCAGATCCCACCTATTGTCAGATCCCACCCATTCTGTCAGATCCCAAGTATTCTCAGATCCCACTTATTCTGTCATATCCCACTCACTCTGTCAGATCCGACCCACTATGTCAGATCCCATCCACTCCATTCCACCAATCCATGTCAGATCCCACCCACTCCATTCCACCAATCCATGTCAGATCCCATCCACTCCATTCCACCAATCCATGTCAGATCCCACCCACTCCATTCCACCATTCCATGTCAGATCCCATCCACTCCATTCCACCAATCCATGTCAGATCCCATCCACTCCATTCCACCAATCCATGTCAGATCCCACCCACTCCATTCCACCATTCCATGTCAGATCCCATCCACTCCATTCCACCAATCCATGTCAAATCCCACCCACTCCATTCCACCAATCCATGTCAAATCCCACCCACTCCATTCCACCAATCCATGTCAAATCCCACCCACTCCATTCCACCAATCCATGTCAGATCCCATCCACTCCATTCCACCAATCCATGTCAGATCCCATCCACTCCATTCCATCAATCCATGTCAGATCCCATCCACTCCATTCCATGTCAGATCCCATCCACTTCATTCCACCAATCCATGCCAAATCCCACCAACTCCATTCCACCAATCCATGTCAGATCCCATCCACTTCATTCCACCAATTCATGTCAAATCTCACCAACTCCATTCCACCAATCCATGTCAAATCCCATCCACTCCATTCCACCAATCCATGTCAGATCCCATCCACTCCATTCCATCAATCCCACCAACTTCATTCCACAAACTCTCCATACAAAAAAAACACACCACCATTTCATACCACCCATTCCCCTGTCAGCCCCCACGAGCTCTATTATCAGATTCAACGCTCATCTTATCAGATTCTACACACACACCCAGCCTGTTGTCCAGACTGTTGTTCGAACCCACCCACCCCCCTTCCACACCACCACCTCCCGCTCCCCCTTCCCCCTTCCCTGCCCCTGGTGTTGTATTCCTTTCCGCAGTTTACTGCACAACACCAAACGGCTGCTGGCTGAATAGTTTTGTGGCGCTGAGACAGGTGTGGCAGAGCTGACGGTAACGAACAGTTTAGATCTCTTCCTGCAATTTGCCGATACCTTTGACGTCCATTTTTGTCCCACCGCCACACACCCCCTGTGACTGCAATGAGCGTGGTAAACAGCGCAAAGAAAAAGGTGACAGCAAAACGCTGGAGTTGTTACCCCCAGTATTTATCCATCCATCTGTCCACATGTTGGCATGGGTATTTTGGGTTTTTACGGCGCTCGTCAAAATGTACCATATCTATTAATTGTTTATTGTAATCTATTTTATTGAGATATATATTCATTAGTGTACATTAGTGACTGATTCATGCAACCATATAGAAAAATATTTTTTGAATCTGTTTATATATAGACCGCACTTTTATTTTGTTGTTGCGTTTCTGCGAATGCGATATCATGAACTCTATAAATGTGATGGGACACAGTTCTTGATGTTATCCAAGAGATTTTAAAGCAGTATAACTAAAGTAGGGATCTCTGTGCTGTGAAAGACTTGATACCCTCAGGGCCTGCACAAGAGCTGGAGTATCGCTACCCGCCCCGCGAACAATTACTCTATTATGAGGTGACCCGACTATTAGTTCTCTTGAGAGTGAACGAATATTCTCGACTATACAAAGTTCTGTTGGATAGTCAAAAGGTTAACTCACTCCGTACGGCCAGTCCTCTCTTCTTCTCTACACAGACCCCTCGGATGTCCAGTGGGTGTCTGAATGACCCAACCTTTAGCTTCCGTCGTCAGAATTGTGGTATTCTTTGTCAATATTCACGTCTTCAGTATAAGAGCCTTCCGCTTGCAATATTTTGATGCTGGTAATTGGGATGAAACGCTGTAAACGTCTCTTTCGCCGTTCGTATGGAAAGAGTTAAAGCTTATTTAACCTATGTGACCTAGAATATGTACATCACGAAATATTTTCTTCAGTAACATACAGAGAATATTTATCAGTGGAACTGATGGATGGCCCTGGGTTCCTTCTGTAACCTCTCTAGCCCTACCCCCCCCCCCCCCCCCCCCCCACACACACACACACACACCCTTCTCTCTCTCTTACACACACACACACACACACACAATTTATCGTTATTTTCAAATATATTTACTTCAAAAATGAGAGACAGGAGCATAGATATGACCCTGAGGACATTCTGAAACATGCCAGCTGAAACGTGATAGGCAGGCAGATAAACCAGATCCCATTCGTTCTGAGCGACATCTCTTCAGGGCGGAAAGACCGAATGTCAAGCGAGAGATGATCCTGTCTGGATAGTGCCGGGGAAAAAACTGCCGTGGATTCCAGATTACATGAGAGATGATGAAGAGAGAGAGAGAGAGAGGTTACAGCCGTCATTTGCTGCCAGAATGGAAGGACAGAGTGAGGATGGAGAGATGATGAAGAGAGAGAGAGAAGAGGAGGATTAGGGTTGGGGGAGAGAGAAAAGGAGAGAGATGAATAGCAAGAGCGATGGAAAGGGTGATGGAGAGAAATACGAAGAAGGTGCAGAGAAGGAGACTGGGTACGAAAATCCAAAGGGAGAGAGAGAGGGAGGGGAGAAAGAGGAAGGAGAGGGAGAGGGAGGGAGGTAAGGGACCAGAGAGAACAACACGATCATGTAAAGACCTCTCCTCAAATACCTATCCTTCACTGTCGTACTATATCATGAATTTTGAGCTCCTATCTATTAAAATAACTTGTTATAAGAGAAGGAAGTCGGTAAAAGTTGGTGACATCATTTCGGTTGGCACGCATGCGAATTTGAAAAGTTCATTTCTATTTTTATTTCCAATTTTGATTTGATTCGTCCTTAGCAAAGTGACTCATCAGGAACGAATTCTGCCTTCCTGTGAAGGATTTCCTTTCCTGGTGTGAAGTTCTTCAGTTTCGAAAGGCCTGCTTTTGCATGTCTTTGCAAGATTTCTTCTTCAATGGTTTTTTTTTTCTTTTCATTTCTTTTTTTTTTTCTTATATATTTTCTTAAAATTTAAATCCTAACTTCTTTACCACCTCGTTAACTCTCTTTCTTTCTTCCGCAAAAGTTCTACATCTCAGTAAATACATTTTCTGTACATTTCCTCTGAAGTAGCAACAGGTTCCCGCATGTTCCCAGCCTCCCACGTGAACCGTTTCCCGATCGATTGCCATCACCGCCCCCATTTTAGGGGGGTCCTCTTCTCGCCACCCCCTGCCACTCGGCCAGGCACAGGCCATGGATAATCGAATCTGCTAAAAAAAAAATTTTAAAAAACCCCAAAAAACTGTATCATAGATCGTTAAGCTAACACCCTTTTCCTCGCCCCCATACAACCCGTGCCCCCTTCACACACACACACACACACACACACACACACACACACACACACACACACACACACACACAAAGAAAAACCTGAGTGCCTGACAGAGTCGCTTATTGTACAGGTCTGGTATTATCGAGTGTTGAGATCGAAGCGTCCACTTTCAGAGAGATAATTAGTTCTGTCTGGTTGCTTGGTGGTGTATTTCAGTGCTCGCGCAAAAAATATTAATGTAGTCGATTAGTTTTAGTTTTACATCACCGCTTTCGACTTTTATGACTTGCAAATTCAGCAACTTTCAGTAGTACTCGTGTAGTTTTAAATCACCACTTTCGATTTTTATGACTTGCAAATTCACCAACTTGCAGTATACATTGAAATGTCCGGGCGGAAATGGTACCTGTGTGTTTCGACAAACCCGGAATCTGTCAAGTCATCGTTAATGGATATATTGCTTATTTCTAAGATGTATCTTATTACTCATGACTAGTGGGGTTTTGTTTTTATAAACCTTACAACTATGGATCAGTTTTGTGATTTTCTTAATTGTCCAACTCTGTGCGGATGTACTTATCATGCCTGGTGTAAATGAAATGATTCCAAACTGGTTGTGAAGAAAACATATGGCTGAGCGTTCTGTTTCCTCCGGTTTGACCTCCCTCATTTCACC
>NC_134901.1:26253030-26265530 GCF_041734735.1 Babylonia areolata
TCACACACACACACAGGAAGACAGTTGAGGAAGCGAGTGACGATGAAATAATCCCTTACATCAAAGTTCTCAAAAACCTCATATCAAACCCACTGATTAAAAAAAATAAAAAAACAGAAAGAACCAACAAACCACACAACCCTATAAACAAACCCGCCAGCATGCACAAGCCGTAATTCCAGAGACCTCATCACACTCACTCCGTGGCACATCAATCAATCAATCCATCCATCTACCGCATGTCAGCGAGAGTGAGGAGGGGAGAGGGGTGGGGGGTGGGGGTGTAGGAAAACGGTGGGTTGGCAGGTTTTAATGAACAGATGATCCATTACATCACGTCTCCCGGGATCTGGGTGCTGGGCGGCCTGCACAAGAGGACAGAGGAAGATCGAAAGGAGGATAGGGTGTCAAGATCGAAAAACTATTTGCACCGAGGACAAAAAATAAAAAGGGGGATGCGCGAGGCTGTCCTGCCTTCCACAGGGTGTTGGAGAGAAGAGAAAGGGAATCGTCGGTGATGTCGGGGAGCAAGTGTTGGGTGCTCGGTTGAGCTTGGCTGGGGTTTTTTTTTTTTTTTTTTTTTTAAGCAGTGTTTAGGGGTGGAAGAAGAAGACTGGGTATAATCAATGTTTGGAGATTGATTCACAACAGGGTAAAACAGACCGGGGGGAGGGGGGGGGGGGCAGTCAGGAGGGGGGAGTGTTATGTTTGAAATGTCACAACAGGATCAGGAAATAGGATGAACGTTCAGAGCGTGACAATGGGGTGAGTAGATTGAGTAAATATATGGAGTTTTACAACAGGGTATACGGATTGGGTGAACGTTTTGAGTGCCACATTATGTGTCACAATAGGGTAAGCAAACTGCAATAGAGTAAACAGATTGGGTGAAGCGTGACAATGGGGTGAGTAGACTGAGTAAATATATGGAGTATTACAACAGGGTAAACAGATTGGGTGAACGTTTTGAGTGCCACAGTATGGTCAGGAGAATGGGAAAACGTTTGAAGCATCACAAGACGGTAAATATTTGGATGAGCGTTTAGTGTGTCACAATAGGGTAGGGAAATTGGATGACAGTTTATGATAGGGTATGGAACTTTGGGGAGTGTTTGTGGTATGACAGCATAGTAAGAAGATTGGTTCAACGTCTGCAGTAGGATAAAGACATTTGGGGAAGGTTTTGGACTGTCACAATAGGCTAAAGAGGTTAGATGAACATTTACATTCTCTCTCTCTCTCTCTCTCTCTCTCTCTCTCTTTCACACACATGTACATTCCATGTCATTCCAATGCAAACATTAAAACTGCAGAATGTTCTGGGTGATTTATTTACTTAGCACCATGCACCACAGATCTTGATATCGTGATGTGTCCCGATAAGAAAAAGCTCTGTGATTCTGGAGGAAAATGGAAACACGTTCTTGATGCTAAGAACCAGGGGAACTACAAAAGATCTTGTAATATCGAAAATTGCCCACAGCTTCAATAACTTCCATATTCTTCTAAGACCCCTCGTCCATCCACATGCTCGTGCATCACAACACATTAATATAAGATGGCTGTGCATGTACCCTAGAGACGACAGCTTCATACGTCATGTCATAACAAACACGGAACTTCTGTTCAGCTCATCCTGTAGTTCTTGCTTCTGTCCCAAACTTCCTGACCCGCTGTGTCATCAGGAGAGGAGGAATGCATTATGATGTGGGAAGTTCACTTCGATTCATCTCTCTCTCTCTCTCTCTCTCTCTCTCTCTCTCTCTCTCTCTCCTGGGGATATAATATTGCAATAAGCTGCTAACGCACAGGTTGTCTTCTAAAGGCGTTCTGTCCTTCAAAGCACTCTCTCACACACGCTTATATACAAACCAACTTGACCGACTGACGTGTTTTTTTCCCAGTCATAAAATAGTGAACAGCTTCAGTGTGCTTTGTGGCAAAGAACAATCATGTGAGAATAAAAGTGAATACACCAATGCTCCCTTTGTATGAATGTACCCATTCCTACCAAGCCTTTTATCAAATTCTAGATTTAGTAACAAAGGAAGTGAATAAGCCAATCTACACCAAACCTGCCTGTCCTTGCATGGGAAGGAACAAAATAAAAGAATTCAAAAAACAATTCCCACACTTAATATAAATGACAGACTCCTGCGCATGTCTAGCCCCTACCAATAACTTCCACCCATCCTTCTGCTCTTCCCCCAAATCACGTCGGCTGGGAACGTGTGGCGGTGACGCTTTCATTTGACAGAGCGAGCGCCCGGCAACACTTCGATGACAGCCCATCTCTTCTCTCGAGGATTCCCCGAGGGCTCAACGGCAGAATGCTCCAGGTGATTTATTTAGCACCACAGATCTTAATAATATGGTGATGTGTCCTGATAAAAAAAAGGCTATGTGATTCTAGAGGGAAATGGAAACACGTTCTTAGTTCTAAGAACCAGGGGAACTGCAAAAGATCTTGCAATATTGATAATTGCCCAACAGCTTCGATATCTTCTATATTCTTCAAAGAACCCTCGTTCTTTCTGACCGTCCACATGCTCGTGCATCACAACACATTAATATAATATGGCTGTGCATGTACCCTAGAGACGACAGCTTCATACGTCATGTCATAACAAACACGGAACTTCTGTTCAGCTCATCATGTAGTTCTTGCTTTCGTCCCTAACTCCCTGACCCGCTGTGTCATCAGGAGAGGAGGAATGCATTATGATGTGGGAAGTTCACTTTGATTCATCTCTCTCTCTCTCTCTCTCTCTCTCTCTCTCTCTCTCTCTCTCTCTCTCTCTCATGAGTATATAATATTGCAATAAGCTGCTAACACACAGGTTGTCTTCTAAAGGCGTTCTGTCCTTCAAAGCACTCTCTCACACACGCTTATATACAAACCAGCTTGACCGACTGACGTGTGTTTTTTCCAGTCATAAAATAGTGAACAGCTTCAGTGTGCTTTGCGGCAAAGAACAATCATGTGAGGATAAAAGTGAATACACCAATGCTCCCTTAGTATGAATGTACCCATTCCTACCAAGCCTTTTATCAAATTCTAGATTTAGTAACAAAGGAAGTGAATAAGCCAATCTACACCAAACCTGCCCGCCCTTGCATGGGAAGGAACAAAATAAAAGAATTCAAAACACAATTCCTACACTTAACATAAATGACAGACTCCTACGCATGTCTAGCCCCTACCAATAACTTCCGCCCATCCTTCTGCTCTTCCCCCAAATCACGTCGGCTGGGAACGTGTGGCGGTGACGCTTTCATTTGACAGAGCGAGCGCCCGGCAACACTTCGATGACAGCCCATCTCTTCTCTCGAGGGTTCCCCGAGGGCTCAACTGCAGAATGCTCCAGGTGATTTATTTAGCACCACAGATCTTAATAATATGGTGATGTGTCCTGATAAAAAAAAAAGGCTATGTGATTCTAGAGGGAAATGGAAACACGTTCTTAGTTCTAAGAACCAGGGGAACTGCAAAAGATCTTGCAATATTGATAATTGCCCAACAGCTTCGATATCTTCTATATTCTTCAAAGAACCCTCGTTCTTTCTGGCCGTCCACATGCTCGTGCATAACAACACATGAATATAATATGGCTGTGCATGTACTCTAGAGACGACAGCTTCATACATCATGTCATAACAAACACGGAACTTCTGTTCAGCTCTTCCTGTAGTTCTTGCTTTCGTCCCTAACTCCCTGAACCGCTGTGTAATCAGGAGAGGAGGAATGCATCAAGATGTGGGCAGTTCACTTTGATTCATCTCTCTCTCTCTCTCTCATGAGGATATGATATTGCAGTAAACAGAAAGCTGCTGACACACAGGTCGCCTTCTTAAGACGTTCTGTCCTTAAAGCACTCTCTCACCCACGCTCATATACAGACCAACTTGACCGACTGACGTTTCTTTTCCAATCATAAAAGAGTGAACAACTTCAGCGGTGCACTTTTACGGCAAAGAACAATCATGTGATACCACAACGTTCCCAGTGTTCGCATATACGACCACATATACCAAGCTTTTTTCAAGTTCTAAATTATATTTGACAACAGAGGAAGTAATAAGCCGATTTACACCAAAGCTGCCCGCCCTTGCGTGAAGGAACAACTAAAAACAAATCCCACACCGAACGTAAATGACTCCTACGCATGTCTAGCCCCTACCAATAACTTCCGCCCATTCTTCAGTTCTGCCCCCAAATCACGTCGGCTCGAAACGTGTGGCGGTGACGCTTTTATTTGACAGAGCACGTGCCCGGCAACACTCCGATGACAGCCCATTTCTTTGCTCGAGGGTTTCCCGAGGGCTCGCTGGTCGCTTTGGATTCGTGTTACAATAACTTTTTGGGATCAGAGAGAGAGCTGTGCATCGTCAGTGTTGATGTCCAGGGCATCAGGGAATGAAAAGGGGGTGGGGTTGGACGGGGGCTGAAGAACGTAAGCCTGAGAGAGACGGACAGACATAGAAAGACAGACAGACAACAACAAACAACAGAGACCCAACGTCTTCGTGCAGAAAGAAGACATTGTTGAATCCCCGTGCCATTTCCGTGAGACCACTGACAGACATGATACAGAGTATGAGAGAGTAAAAAGGAGAATGAAAGAGAGAGATGATAGTTAGTGCTTTAAAAAGTTCACCTTATTGAGCTGAAGTTCCTGACAGAGAGAGAGAGAGAGAGAGTTTGTGTGTGAGAATGAGAGTTGATAACAGTGCTTAAAGTTCCTTCTTACTGAGCTACAGTTCCTTATATATAAGCACACAAGATAAAACTACCAGTAGTTAACTTTTACCCGAACGTGCCAAGAATAAGTGTGAAGCGGGGGTATGAAAAGAAAAAAAAAGTAACCCCCCTTTACCGCGAACCATGCAGATGACAGACTCCCAAGCATGCCCCGAACCTTTTCCTACCATCTCCCACCCACCATTCAGCATTCCGTCACATCACGAAGGCACGAGACATGCAGCCATGGCCCCATAGTGCACACACCTCAGAAATGCCATGATGACGGCCCTTGTCTCTGGGATTTCCTGGGGGCTCACCGGTCACTGTGGAGTCCTGTTCCCAATTACGTCCTTAGAATCCGAGAACTACAGGGGCGCTCTTGTCCGTATGAATATGAATTTGCGAGGCACATCACCAGGAAATATGAGTGCTTTAGATCTGAGACTGTACGTTTGTCTTGGGGAGGGGGGGGGGGTCGACATTCACAGTTCTGTTTCGACTTCAGCGTCAGAACAGTTTCTGGTTGTAAGCTTTGCGACTAGGTTAGGGTAAGACATGAGAAAGAAAGAGAGAGACGGGCCCCAGTGGGAAATGGGAAAAGGTTGAAAACCTCTTCATCAGCATCAAACATGACATCGTCCATGGGACAGAAACCTGGCTCCGTCCAGTTATTAGGGACTCAGAATTTCTGCGTTCTCGGTACAAGGCTTTTGGCAAGGACAGAAGAGGAAGAGGTGGTGGCGGGGTCCTTGTAGCCACAAGGGAGGAGCTGCAGAGCACTCTGGTCCCAGAGCTGGACACCGACTGCGAAGTGGTATGGGTGAAGGTACTGACACCTGGCCACAAATCGCTGTATGTCTGCTGCTACTTACGTCAGCGACAACTTAAGCCTAAACAATTTTGGAGTGAGTTTGATTAAGGAGGGCGGCTGCAGTTGAGAATGCCAAGATTCTGATCGCTGGCGATTTCAAATTCTCCGGTTCTGACTGGATATCTGACCCAGAGACAGTTTCTATTTAACCAAAAAGTAAATGCCCTCGAATCTACCGGTCTTTCCTTGATCTGTTTGATGGCCTTGGTCCATGAAACTACTCGAGGGCAGAACACGTTAGACCTCCTCTGGACAAGCAGACCAGATTTGACCTCCCTGACTCCACCCTCCCTCCCCCCGGATCCCCCACCCCACCCCACCCATCCCACGAGTAGAAATGGCCCCCCACCTGTCTGACCATGAGATTGTCCACTGTGCTTTTCTCATCCGTGTGACCAGGAAAACCAGCCCACTGAGACACACACCCTTGTACAACAAGACCAGCTGGGATGGACTGAAGAAAGATATGTGCAGCCTTCAGCTTGACACTGATATCATTGATGACAGCTCCCCCGTTGGGGAAATGTGGCTGCTTTTCAAGACCTTGCTGCGTGTAAGTATGCAGCACAAAAAAAATATATCCCCCACAAGAGAGCAAGACAAAAGGCTTCTTGCCCCTGGTTCACCCTTGAACTGCGGCGTCTCTGGGAAAAGAGACAGCAAGTTCAGAAAAATGAAGAAACAAGGGACAGTAGAACATAGGATGCACGAAACCCAGCCCTGCACACCAGAACCATACAATGAACTTCTTCAGGCAATAGAACACCGGAAAAGACGTCAGGCCCAGCATCAAAAACACGTGAAGGCCCTGGAATTGGAGATCACCAGGACAGGGGACACCTCCACCAACAACAGCAACATGCCAGAAGAACCCACACGCAAACCTTCGACAGGATCCCCTGTAGAGCCGACTTCAGGCTGAATGCCTTCATCCCACAGACAGTACGTGACTAGAACGTCCTGCCCAAGGAGACTGTCGATGCCCCAATACATGACACATTCGTTCAAAAGGTTTCATGCCGTCTGACAACCCATTTATCCCATTCCCCACTCCTTTTTTTCCAAACCGGCACCCACCGGCAAAAGTTGTATTTGCATTTGCATTTCTCTTTTTTTGTCACAACAGATTTCTCTGTGTGAAATTCGGGCTGCGCTCCCCAGGGAGAGCGCGTCGTTGCACTGAGAGCGCCACCATTTTTTTTTTTTTTTTCCTGCGTGCAGTTTTATTTGTTTTCCTATTGAAGCGGGTTTTTCTACAGAATTTTGCCAGGGACAACCCTTTTTGTTGCCGTGGATTCTTTTGCATGCGGTAAGTGCATGGTGCACATGGGACCTCGGTTTGTCGTCTCATCCGAATGACCACCAATCAAGGTAAAGTGGAAGGGGAGGGAATATTGACGGCTTAGCAGTGATTCGAACCAGCGCGCTCAGATTCTCTCGCTTCCTAGGCGGATGCGTTACCTCTAGGCCATCACTCCACATGCCGATACTGGTCTACGTTTTGCCCTTGTGCATGACGCGGAAGAAAAAGAAGAGGAGAAAGCATGGACAGAAAGAGAGGGGGTAGTAGGCTTTCAATAAGTTTAGTAGAATTTCGAAATAAAACCTTATTTGTTTCATATTCTGTATGTGAATATTTACCTTCTCCAGCTATTCTGTATGTGAATATTTACATTCTCCAGCAAAATGAAGACACTGAAATATCTCGTACTCAGTAATGTTTGATGACAGTTTCTTGCATTGACTCAGTGCTGTCATGAATGTCCAAGTAGCTATCCGTGACAATCACGGACCTCACAGACCTAATGGTGTCGCAAACACTGGCGTCACATTTCCTGTGTCTCTTGATTACCAGTTACAAAACACGGATACATGGTCTGACATGAACAAAAATCGGGAGAGGAGAGGCGGTCTGATGGAGTTTTTCAATGGAGGGGCATTTTTGTGGGGAAGGCATGGATATGTGTGTGTGTGTGTGTTTGATGTGTTGTGTGTGTGTGTGTGATGTGTGTGTGTGATGTGTGTGTGTGATGTGTGTGATGTGTGTGTTGTGTGTGTGTATGTATGTGATGTGTGTGTGTGTGATGTGTGTGTGACGTGTGTGTGTGTGTGATGTGTGTGTGTGATGTGTGTGTGATGTGTGTGTGTGTGATGTGTGTAGGGGTAGGACTGAAGTGAGGGTGGGGAAGAGATCGAGGAGATCTTTTTATTTTATTTTTATTTTTTATGATGATGATGATGATTATTATTATTATTATTATTATAATTATCATCATTATTATTGTTGCTGTTGTTGTTGTCATTATTATTATCATCATCACAATTATTATCTTTTCTTTTTCTTTCTTTTTTTTGGGGGGGTGCGGGGGGTATTCATTTACCTCTTTTTTTCTTCTTCTCTTTTTTTCTCTCAAGGCCTAACAAAGCGCATTGGGTTACGCTGCTGGTCAGGCATCTGCTTGGTAGATGTGGTGTAGCGTGTATGGATTTGTCTGAATGCAGTAACGCCTCCTTGAGCTACTGATACTGATACCGAGGAGATCAGATGAAGTCAAAACAAGTGCAGAAATAATTTGTTTGCACTGAAGAAAGTTTTTGGCAGATGTTTCTGTGAGAATAGTCGAATCTGCAATTATTTCATATACCCATACTAGTCTGTGTTGTTGATGTGCCAAAAATCGTTTATATGAGGCAAATAATATGATATTGATCGAAAAAAAGACAGCAAATTATTCAAAGTCTTTCAAGTCCATTGAACAGAACGCTGCATGCAACTGGGTGGAAACAAACTTGCAGTGTTTTCGGGGTGGGGGGTGGGGGTGGGGGGTTGTTGTAGTTTTTTGTTTGTTTGTTTTTCATAATCAGACAAGATACTTCGCCGTTCCCGCTTCACCTGGAACGAAAAGAAAGAAACGAAAATGAAGCGAAAATGCGACGATCTGATACTGAAGGAAGTTTGCTATTTTCAACCAGAAAAATAAATCCGTGAAGCCATTAAATCAGTCGCAATATCCACCATGCAAAAATAAACGCTGTAACTTTGCACCAATCAGGCGGTGCGACAGACAACGCTTTCACTTTGCACCAATCAGGCGGTGCGACAGACAACACTTACAATTTAACTTTGCACCAATCAGGCTGCGCGACAGACAACACTTTCACTTTGCACCAATCAGGCGGCGCGACAGACAACACTTTCACTTTGCACCAATCAGGCGGCACGACAGACAACACTTAAATTTAACTTTGCACCAATCAGGCGGCGCGACAGACAACACTTACGATTTAACTTTGCACCAACCAGGCGGCGCGACAGACAACACTTTCACTTTGAACCAATCAGGCGGCACGACAGACAACACTTACGATTTAACTTTGCACCAACCAGGCGGCGCGAAAGGTAACACTTTCGCTTTGCACCAATCAGGCGGCACGACAGACAACACTTTCACTTTGAACCAATCAGGCGGCACGACAGACAACACTTACAATTTAACTTTGCACCAACCAGGCGGCGCAAACAGACAACACTTTCACTTTGCACCAATCAGGCGGAGCAACAGACAACAGTCTAACTTTCCATCAATCATGCAGCGTGACAGACAACACTTTCACTTTCCACCAATCAGGCAGCCCGACAGACAAATGGCGGGGTCCGAGCCGGTGTCGTGCCGCCAAGTCCTTTGTCTTGTTATTGCAGGCAGAGAACTTCCGTAAGCGAGATCTCTGCCGTCATGGTGCCACTGTTTCCTTGTCGTGCCAGTTCTGTGAATGTGGCTGAGCGCAGGGACCGCAAAGATGAAGGAAACTAACACCATTAGGTGCACGTGCTGCATGACTGGGAAAGACAAAATTCGAGGGAGCGAGGGCGATTCAAAGAGACAAGCAAGGCATGTGCCGAAAGCGCAGTTGTTTCAGAACGGAAACAAAACTTCCATCACAGTGGTCCATAAACAAGCGCCCGACACGCACACAGACAAGCTCCTTCAGTCCGAACTTCAAGCCCAGGGACAGAGACAAGGGGTAGAGAGAGAGCTGAGTTGTCTGAAGGTACAGGGACAGAGACAAGGGGTAGAGAGAGAGCTGAGTTGTCTGAAGGTACAGGGACAGAGACAAGGGGCACAGAGAGAGCTGTCTGAAGGTACAGGGACAGAGACAAGGGGTAGAGAGAGAGCTGAGTTGTCTGAAGGTACAGGGACAGAGACAAGGGGCAGAGAGAGAGCTGAGTTGTCTGAAGGTACAGGGACAGAGACAAGGGGTAGAGAGAGAGCTGAGTTGTCTGAAGGTACAGGGACAGAGACAAGGGGTAGAGAGAGAGCTGAGGTGTCTGAAGGTACAGGGACAGAGACAAGGGGTAGAGAGCTGAGTTGTCTGAAGGTACAGGGACAGAGACAAGGGGTAGAGAGAGAGCTGTCTGAAGGTACAGGGACAGAGACAAGGGGTAGAGAGAGAGAGCTGAGTTGTCTGAAGGTACAGGGACAGAGACAAGGGGCAGAGAGAGAGCTGAGTTGTCTGAAGGTACAGGGACAGAGACAAGGGGTAGAGAGAGAGAGCTGAGTTGTCTGAGGGTACAGGGACAGAGACAAGTGGTAGAGAGAAAGCTGAGTTGTCTGAAGGTACAGGGACAGAGACAAGGGGTAGAGAGAGAGCTGAGTTGTCTGAAGGTACAGGGACAGAGACAAGGGGCAGAGAGAGAGCTGAGTTGTCTGAAGGTGCAGGGACAGAGACAAGGGGTAGAGAGAGAGCTGAGTTGTCTGAAGGTACAGGGACAGAGACAAGGGGTAGAGAGAGAGCTGTCTGAAGGTACAGGGACAGAGACAAGGGGTAGAGAGAGAGCTGAGTTGTCTGAAGGTACAGGGACAGAGACAAGGGGTAGAGAGAGAGAGCTGAGTTGTCTGAAGGTACATGGACAGAGACAAGGGGTAGAGAGAGAGCTGAGTTGTCTGAAGGTACAGGGACAGAGACAAGGGGTAGAGAGAGAGCTGAGTTGTCTGAAGGTACAGGGACAGAGACAAGGGGTAGAGAGAGAGCTGAGTTGTCTGAAGGTACAGGGACAGAGACAAGGGGCAGAGAGAGAGAGCTGAGTTGTCTGAAGGTACAGGGACAGAGACAAGAGGTAGAGAGAGAGCTGAGTTGTCTGAAGGTACATGGACAGAGACAAGGGGCAGAGAGAGAGAGCTGAGTTGTCTGAAGGTACAGGGGCAGAGACAAGGGGCACAGAGAGAGCTGAGTTGTCTGAAGGTACAGGGACAGAGACAAGAGGTAGAGAGCTGAGCTGTCTGAAGGTACACGGACAGAGACAAGGGGCAGAGAGAGAGAGCTGAGCTGTCTGAAGGTACAGGGACAGAGACAAGGGGTAGAGAGAGAGCTGAGTTGTCTGAAGGTACAGGGGCAGAGACAAGGGGTAGAGAGAGAGCTGAGTTGTCTGAAGGTGCAGGGACAGAGACAAGGGGTAGAGAGAGAGCTGAGCTGTCTGAAGGTACAGGGACAGAGACAAGGGGTAGAGAGAGAGCTGAGTTGTCTGAAGGTACAGGGACAGAGACAGTGGGCAGAGAGAGAGCTGAGCTGTCTGAAGGTGCAGGGGCAGAGACAAGGGGTAGAGAGAGAGAGCTGAGTTGTCTGAAGGTACAGGGACAGAGACAAGGGGTAGAGAGAGAGCTGAGTTGTCTGAAGGTACAGGGGTTGTTTCTGGAGAACAGGAAGCACATGGAGATCAAACAGCTGCCAGGTGGGGGTGGGGGGGAGGGATGGAGTTGGAGTGGGGGGAGCCTGGGGAGGGGGGGGGGATGAAAGCGGACCGGATGCACATGCCCAGCTGCACGTACATCCCGACACAGGGGAGATGATAACACGGGCCTCTTCCGTCCCCATTATGTCCTCTTGATCCTTGCTATTATCTCAAAGACGCTGAGATCGGGCCACATCCGCCGCAACAGAACCGTCTCTCCCCTCCACCCTCTCCCCCACCCACCCCCACCTGTGTCATCCTCCCGCCTCCCCTCTCTCTTTCTCTCCCGCCCTCTCTCTCTCTCTCTCTCTCTTTCCTTCATTCCTTCAAGCCCATCAAGAGAACCTTTTATCTTGCTTTCTAAACATGTCTGCAAATGTCTTTAAGCTTAGTCTTACCATGCCCTTGTTTATCACGTGATCACGTGCTGATGGAGTGTTTGTTTGTTTATAACGAATTAACCAGTTCTTTCATCTCGAGTTACGAAATATTCCCTGAAGAAACTTGTGGTCGAAAACAACCTTCACAAGTCCCTAACGATATCTCGAACACACACACACACACACACACACACACACACACACACACACACACACACACACACACACACAAAGAAACAAACAAAACAGCACAAATGAAAGGAAATCATGTCATGATTTGATAACAGTGTTCTCATCGACTGCATAGCTTTTGGCTGAACGGGTGGGATTGGGCCAGTTGTGTGCAATATCTAACACGTTCGACACACTGTCTATCGCCGTCAGAGTCAAAATCATTGTTTGCCTCACAAAGATAAGGGGCAGAAGACAACAAAAAGAGTCCAGCTGTTATTCAGAATGTTGGTAAAGTTTCCGTTTTCAGTTCACGGAGTCCGAGCGTGAGGACAGACCCATATACGCTACACCACACCTGCTGTAAAAAAAATGGTGTGGGGAGGAGGGGAATTGGAATGAAGGACATTAAATAACAAGAAGAGAGGCAAGGCCTTCAAGACTCACTTGTGATACACTTTTTTTTTTTAAATCCAAGCTTTTTATTTATTGAGTATAATTTCAAATGTAATGTTTAAGATGAGAAAGATCAGTTTAAAGCAAATTATGTCCCCTAGCATTAATTACAGAGTAATTTTCCTTTTTTACTATCTGCACCAAAAACGT
>NC_134901.1:26268030-26305530 GCF_041734735.1 Babylonia areolata
AACAGATCAAACAGAGATGCGTGAGTCTTGATGTGGGGGTGTTTCCAAAAGAAAACAGCAGTCAGCATTGCTAAGAAAAACACACAAAAAATTGAAAGATCAAAATTCAAACAGAATTAGTCAAAAGCACGTGACAAAGTGAATTTTGCATTCACACACAAATCGATGCGCATTAAATCTGCCTGTCTATCTGTCTGCATCTCTCTCTCTCTCTCTCTCTGTCTTTCACGGACGCACTAAAGCACACATGCGCGGACACAAACACAAGTCGCTATGGGTTCCGGCATAAACGTCATTTTGTTAATCAATGGATATATTTTCAAAGTCAGATCAGATTATTCTCGCGGAGAAACTGAAAGCGACGAAGACTAGGTAGGAACAACTGAAGTGGAATGAGGATGAGCACTTGAGGAAGGCGGGTGACGTCAAGACAGAACCAGCATGCATCTAAATCATGCGCTGAGTTATTCATGCATCTGTTTTCTGATTTTTTTTTTTTTCTGAAAAGAATACTTACGTCAGGAGGAATCATTCTTAACTTCTGAATGAAAGATAACGTTCACACACAGGGTGGTCTATTGCTTTGACACATCAGCAGGAAATCCGTCACAGTCATACCAAATATTCAGTTGGGGCAGAAATCCAATACTGACAGCAAATATATTCAGCTTCTCTCTTAACCCAGTTGGTAATGTCCTGGAACCAGTTGCATTGTTCGGACGGAAGAGCCTAGTATGGTCGTAACTCGCTACTAACTGTGTCTAGTATGGAACTGACCAATGGAGTAGTTCGGTCAACGTAGGCATTTAGTCACGTGTAACTGTCAACAAGTTAGAACCAAGCATTGCACCTGGCACCTGAAGAAGATGGAGAACTGAATCGATCGTATTTTTCTTAATAAAATCATAGAATCACCTACAGCGTCCTGTCTCTTTATCCAGAGGGGTGGGGGGGATGGGGGGATGCGGCGCTATCAAATAAAACAGGATTTGAAGAATTTGATATTTTCTAAAGGGAAAAAATGTAATAGATAACGACTTGAACTGTGCATAATTCATCAGTAGCACAGATTGATGGCCTGTTTCATGGCCACTGACGTTTCACCACGTCGCTTTGTTAATCTTCTGATTCACGACAGATACTTGCTCCTCGTGTTTAAAACCCGATCTTTGGGCGATTCTTCCTTTTCTCATTCAGCTCCATCCGTCTGAAACAGTTTTCCTCACGATCTTCACCACTCTCCCTCATTTCAATCTTTTAAAACAGGTCTGAAAACACATCGTTTTGAAAACGCCTACGCATAGACCTTCCATGTCTTTCGAATAACATTCATCTAAAACCCATGCAAACTCTGTGTGTGTGTGTGTGTGTGTGTGTGTGTGTGTGTGTGTGTGTGTGTGTGTGTGTGTGAGAGAGCGTGCGCGCGCGCGCGTGTGTGTGTGCGTGTGTGTGTGTGTAATTAAGTAACGTAATACACGTAGTCTCTGAATCTCTTTCATGCTTTTGTGCGTTAAATCTTTCGTTGTGTATGTGTGTGGGGTTTTTTTTGTTGGTTTTTTTTTGGTTTTTGTTGTTGTTGTTTTGTTTTGTTTTTTGTTTTGTTTTTAAAAGCGCTTAGAGCTCCCTTTAAGGAAGGAAAGCGCTCAACAACAAATATTCATTATTATTATCATCATCATTATTAATGGATTTGATGAGAATTTCCGTTGGCGCGATCTCTGCGCCCAAGTTCCGCGAGTATGGGTTTGAGCGAGCACCGTGAGGATGAAGACAGCCCTGTGATGTGGTTGGGAGAGGGACGTCAGCGGAGCTCCAGCGGTTCAGGGAGACAGGCCAGTGGCCAAAGTGTGAGCCCCGTGTGCACAGGAAAGCACCTTCTTCCGTGCGGTCCACAAAACATAAACGCGCGGGTGCACGGTCGTCACTCTTACCCTCTGTGATACTCGAAGACTGTCTGGAGAGAAAGAGAAAGACAGACAGAGACTGAGACTGAGACAGACAGATAGACAGACAAAGACACAGAGAGAAAGACAAATAGACAGGGAGAGAAAGAAACACACACACACACACACACACACACACACACACACACACACACACACACACACACACACACACACACAGAGACAAAGAGACATGGAGAGAAAGAAACACACACACACACACACACACACACACACACAGACAAAGAGACATGGAGAGAAAGAAACACACACACACACACACACACACAGAAAGACAAAGAGACAGGGAGAGAAAGAAACACACACACACACACACACACACACACACACACACACACACAGACGAGCGGTTGTTACATAATGCAGCCAGAGGGTGAGGAAGAAGAAGTCTCTGGTATGAAGCACAAGGGAATCAAACAGCTGCGAGATGGGGTTGGGGGGGGGGGGGGGAGGGCGGGGGTGAGAGCGGACCGGACGCCCGTGCCCAACTGCAGGTAAATCCGGCACAGGGGAGATAATAACACGGCCCCTCCTCCTTCCCCCGTTGTGCCTTCATCCCTGCTATTATCTCAAAGACTCTGGAATCAGGTCACATCCGCCGCAACAGAACCGTCTCTCCACTTCTTCACCCACACCCACCTGTATCATCCTCTCTCTCTCTCTCTCTCTCTCTCTCTCTCTCTCTCACCCTTCTCTCTCCCCCCCCCCCCCCCCCCCCCCATCCTCTCCTCTCCTCCTCTCCTCCTCTTCCTTGGCAAAATCTTTCATCCTCCTAGTTCACAAAAACATCCAGGCCCATTGAGACTTTAGAGAACCTTTTATCTTGCATTCTAAACATGTCTGCAAACGTCTTAAAGCTTAGTCTTGCCATGCCCTTGTTTAGCACGTGATCACGTGCTGACGGAAGGTTCGGTAATCATCATTAAGCAGCCCCTTTCAACTGGCGGTGGTAAAGTATTTTGTGTTTGTTTTTTCTTTTTTGTAAAAATAACCGTGGTTGAAAATAACCCTGAAAATGGTAATAACGACATCCAGTCACGGCGCTGATGTTAACGTGGGTACAAGCCACCCTCCCACCCCACTATCCCCTTCCTACCCCTTTCTCACCTCCCCTCCCCACACACACACACACACCCGCCGGCCCTCCCGCACAAAGGAAAAAGGAAACTTTTCTTCTTTTTTTTTTACCAGGGTTGACCGGTTATCTTATTATCTCAGCAAGTCTTAGCTAAACGGTTGTGGTTGAGCCCGCTTTTCGCTGTGTCAAAACTCCGATGGGGCGATCTGGAACCGCAATGGAGGGCGAACAAAACAGCAAGAAAAACAATGGACAGCGAAAGCTGGACGCATGTCGACTGACAATTCGAAAATGGCAGGGAACACAGGATCGTCTCAGTGCCTGCACCACAAGCAAATAACCAGAGGCCAGAAGCCAATATGTCCAAAACTGAGAACGTTCTATAAACCTTACGATCCTAAAATCGATACCAAATGAAAAGTAAACAGTCATAATTACGTTGAAAAAAATACTTGAGAATCTATACATCATTATCTGTACCTCTGAGCTTTCATTTCTGATATTTCTGTAGCCCACAGTGGTTTCAATTTCAGTTTCAGTAGCTGCGTTCGGACAAATCCATATACGCTACACCAGGTTTGCCAAGCAGATGCCTAACCAGCAGCGTAACCCAAAGCGCTTTGTCACAGTGGATGAACACCTAACTTCTGACCAATCGTTGGCTGTGTCGATTTCTACTTTCCATTAGCTGTGATGTAGCAATTAACCAACAGATCCATTCTGATTTGTCCGAAACCGACTTCAAAAGTGACCACTGTGCTGGATTCCAGCTTCAACAGTTTAGATGTGTCGATACATATAATCCCCAGAGAAATACTGCTCTCTCTCTCTCTCTCTCTCTCTCTCTCTCTCTCTCTCTGCCCATCCATCCATCCATTCTTGATTTCCCGATCTCTTTGAATCACAAAGGAGAACGGGCGAACGATGTCAAACGGTCTTCGATAATACTCTGCGGTTTGTTTGTTGTTGTTTGTTTTGTTTTTGTTGTTGCTTTTTTGTTCGTTGAAAAGGAGGCTGATGATTTACGATCATTGCTCACCGATAATTCTCTGTGATATTGAAGACGCCAAAGGAACGAATCGATAGACATGTTCCCCCTCTTGTGCCGCGAAAAAGACGACAGGCTCAACGCCATTGACGTGTACGGAAGCTCACCTCCGGGCAGCACGAGCAAAGTGGGTCCCCAAGCGATGCTTGGACAGCACGTGAAATGCGTTCGTGACAGCGAACCCAATTGACGTGACAGAGCTGCTTTTGATGTCCTGACGGGTAAATAATGAGCACAGCACATCAGACAGAGAAATGCGGGTTTATGTGGAGGTACCCCGACCCGAAAATAGCCGCGGGGTTTTTCTGAGGAAACAATACAACAACAACAACAACAAAAGAACGAATCGAAAACCTTTTCTTTCAGCTGTGTTCCTGATCGTTCTGCTAATTATTAAAAATTAGACTCGTGTCCGTGCATGAGTGCGCCGTGTGTGTGTGTGTGTGTGTGTGTGTGTGTGTGTGTGTAAATTGTGAAATAAGTTTTTCAAAGAAAAACATCACATTTGTGTTTGCTGCTGGGGGAGAGAGAGTGTGTATGTGGGGATAGGTGGATGGCTGTCGTCACACACACACGGAAAGCGACAGCGAAATTCTCTTCACAAAATATCGCATGTCAAGCAGTCGGAAGGAAAGTTCTTCAAACTGTGTAGGAACTGAGACCCTTGTCCCTGTTTTGTTTATGCATGGTTGGTTTATTTATTTATAGTCTGTTCATCTAAGATGATGATGTTAGCTGCATCGTGCATGTTTGGTCAAACCTCACGATCCTACATTTTCCCCCTCGTCAACAAAAGTTTGGGTCATGCCACGATTTTATAAATCACACGGTTTACGACTCTTGCAGCAGTCTCACAATCCCTTGTAAAGTGATTACCTTTTTTATATTGCTTGTCGCAACCAGAGACCATACAATAAGTCTTAAGCCAGTGGGCTGCTTTCGCTAGAAAATAATAATAATAATGGATACTTATATAGCACACTATCCAGAAATCTGCTCCAGGTGCTTTTTACTAAAACGCTTTTGTTAACATAAAACATTACATCAATGTTACATACACACACCAAAATGTGACCACACACACACACACACACACACACACATAATGCATAATACATTTTAACATACATGTGTATTTAACAGCTACCCTAATACATACGCACACATAGGCAGGCACAAACTTACACAAACACACGCACACACAATACACATTCATATACATGCATGTAGTTGTGTACACATACATTTGTATACACAGATAGTCAAGCACAGCTAACACAGAGGAAGTTGACCTGCCACAATTGAACTTTTTGAAATAATGCGGGGTTACGACATCCTTTTTTGACTGGTGCAGTGGTCAGCTAATTAGAGCGCTGGATTCTCGCCCGAGTTGGAGTTCGATCCCTGTCGCATCTGGCGGGTTAAGGGTGGAGATTTTTTGCGATCTGCCAGGTCAGCATTTTTCCAGGCCTGCTAGTGCCTGAATTCTCTTCATGTGTAAACGCACGCATAAGATCAAATACGCACGTTAAAGATCCCATAATCCATGTCAGCGTTCGGTGGGTTATTGAAACAGGAAACAAGGACATATCCAGCATACACACCCGACCCCACCCCCTGAAAACGGAGTATGGCTGCCTACATGGCGGGGATAAGAACGGCCATACACGTGAACGCCCACTCGTGTATACGAATGAACGTTGGAGTCACAGCCCACGAACGAAAAAAAAAAACAACAAACATCCTTTTTTCTTTGTTAATGCACGTGAAATACACCAGGACGTCACATCGTAAACTTCAACATCTATCGTAATAAACAAGGTTAATAACCAAAGGTTCCCACCGCCTTTTCTCATATATTCCTAAGGCTTTGGCCTATGCATCCCAACAGTAGTGGCAGTTTTCCACAATCTGACGAAAATATGTTTCCCCCCCCACCACATACGCTTCGCTTCCAAGTAACCAGCCAATGAAAACACAAGAAAGGGAAATATAACGTCACTCAGGGGCAGTAACTCCCCGCCTTTCTGGCAAACAACAGCTGCAGACTGTCTGATGGCCACAAACACTCCTTCACTCTCTGAAGTGTCTCGATTTTTAAATTTCAATAGGAGCTGTCCTGATTAATGACACGGAAACATTTTCTGTTGAATATAATTCCTAAAATTCTCAAACTTTCAAAAAGCACCGAAAACTTTTTTCCAAAATTTTCCAACTAGGAAAATGACCCACGAGTTTTCTCTAAATCTCCAAACGTTCCCAAACCGTGCTGGCACCTGTGGGCAACAGTGGTGTGCCTGATCCTTGTACAATCCCCTGGGGGTTAAAAACTGGGCCTGACATAGCTGTTCAAGACATCGCGGGCAGTATAAAAGGGAAGAAAAATACAAGGATAAAAAGAGAACAGGGGGGAAAGTAGAGAAATGAAAAAAAGAAGAAGAAATAAAGAAGAGACAAGAAAATAAGTATTCCAAGATGATTAACAAATAGTAAAGAGTGGTAACTCTCTCCATTAAACAAGGTACACAACTTCAAGTCAGTGATACTTACGCTACCGATTCAGCTAGCACACAGGTAAATAAAGGTACATTTGAACAAACCCAGACATTTCCTCAAAAAAAAAAAAAGAAGCGCCGGGCCTGTCCTTATACCAATCATTTGACATGTTTACACAGCAGCAAAGACAGACGAAATGTGCAAACACAAATTAGCTTTTTATTCAAGAGTGGCATAGCCTCTTTAATCCTGAATAAGCCACACAGAACACATGGACAATACAGAACAAATACATGGTTGCCTCGGTAGTTGATCCATTGGAAATTATACAAATAATGAGGCAGGAGACGATATGATTAACAAATAGTAAAGAGTGGTAACTCTCTCCAAGATGGGTTTGTTTGGTTTTTTTAGGGGGAGGGGGGCTGCTACTGAAGATGGCTCCTGATGCAGGAAAACATCTTCTGAAAAACAGCCAAAAATTATGCTCTACAAACTTCATACAGCTGAGGCTCTCCCAAAATAAATGTCATAATCTAAATCACTGTCTCAGCCTTTAAGATCTCCTCCCGTCAACCTCAGCATCTCAACGATAAACGTGGCGTCGACAGAAGCGTCATGGACATGTGTTTCCTAAAAGCTGTGCCTGCCCTTCCGCCAGTCGCTGCAGCAACCTGTTGCTGGTGTGTGACAAGGAAGGTTTTATGGGCCTGGCAACTCGGAGCATTGTGCTGTTGGAACAAGCACACACCAGTTCATGAGACAAACTTATCACATCCAGTTTTTATGTCGGTCGAAACAGTTTCCTTTTTTCAAGTCCTTTCTAGTGTTTACTACCACCAGACAACAAGGACAATCTTCTTGCAGATATATCTAAATACCACACAGCAATCTGCCAGCAATGACACCTCACACTGAGGCATGCATGTTGGAGACGTTATCTTCAGAGTCTAGTCGCATACATGAAATTACGGTTCATCTTTCTTTGAAAACGTTCTATGTTGATCACGAAGCGAATGCGTGAACGAAATAAAAAGGGGTTTATGTTTATGACTTGAAGAAAAGGAAAAAAATGACACTTATTGTTACCATAAGCTTATCTGATTTGTCGTCTTTTTTTTTTATTGCTGCTGTTGCTAAAAATATTATTCGGTGAATACACACTAGTTCTGATGTTAGTCTGTGCCTTTTTTTTTCTTTTTTTTTCTTTTTTTTTTACTTACTACGTGCAGAACTGTATGCCCTGTCAGTTCATATTTGTTCCCGTTAAAGACGTCAATGCTCCACCCTCCCGCTCAAACAAACACTCCTTCGGCATCAGTCACTCCCCACGGTGCTATTTGTGCCGGGAGAGAAAAAAAACACATAATGCCAGCAAACCGGTCTGTCTTCTTGCCGTTTAGAGTTCTCAGTTTGGTATAAATCAATAAAGTGGGAGGGGAAGGATTGGTGGGGGAGTGGGGGGTCGGGGGCTGGGGGGGGGGGGACCATGTGCGGTTTCTGCGTGTCCTGGCCCTGGCCAGATGGGAAAGAAGGAAATCGATAGCTTTGCACACAGCGTCTGGTGTTTGACAGCTGATTTCCACACGGTACCCGGGCCCCGAAGTGTCGAGCCGTGATGAAGTTCTAAATGGACTACCTGTCCCGCAGAACGGGTAACCGTTCTGGACTGACAGCATTCCACCCGTGCTGGTGCCGAGCAGACTGACGTTTTGCTTCTTTTTTTTTTTCTTTTCTTTTTTCCCCCCTTTATTTCAGCTACGTTATGCTTTGTATTCATGGAAAATGTTCCGTCTTTTTCCGACAACTAATATTGAACCTAAAGTATACTTCAGTTCCCCCGCCGCCTTACACACACACACGCACACGCACACACATACACACAACCCTCACCCGCATCCTGAGTTTGTAACAAAGCAAGCGCGCGTAAGCATGCAAAATATCCATCCACAACTGTTTTGAAGTTGAATTCGTAGCTGATTTATTTTTGTTTGGGGGGAGGGGGATGTGGGGGTGGGGGTGTCACGAACTGACCCTTAAAAAAAAGTTTTCAACCGGATCTTCAGCAACGCGTTGCTTTCCATTTCCGATCTGGCCACGATGTCCCGCAGTTTGCCTGCAACGGCTCTCCACAGTGTCAAGTCAGCACCATCTGCCGGCACTATCGCCACTACTGGTGCTGGCGCCACGTGGACGTTCAAGAAAAATGTTGCCGAGAGAAAGACGAAAAAATCATTGCTTCTGTTACATGGGGTTTTGTTCTGTTTTCAGCACTTCCAATACCTCGCACGTGCAACCTCATTGTTGCCACGAGGCACACAGGACAGATGGGTCGGGGTGGGGTGGAGGGTGGAGGAGAGGGAGAGAGAGAGAGAGAAGCTTTTTGTTTTCCCCTGGCTAATGGAGTCATTTGTTTGCCAACTCTAAAAACAAAAACAAAACAGGCCTTCAGCTCTCCAACCTGTCTGAAAACGTTCTGATATGACATCTTTGGAGACTCAACGTGAAGAAGGAATAATACTGATAATAATGATGATGATCATCAGCATCATTATAATCATCTTAATGATAATGTCGACGCCAATAATTCAACGTGCAATAAAACCAACCCTTCATTGCAACACGAACTGTCACACACCTGTCCCATGTCCAAGCCACTGTCCCCACCTTTTCTGAAATACTGTTAGCGGAACCCCCAACAGAATTTGTCATTTCGAACACTCAAACCTTTAGCCCTGCGCATTCGAACGGAAACATGACGACTTGGGAGGGTGTGGGGGGGGGGGGGGGGGGGGGGTGAGAAAACGCCCTACCACTCTCAATGTCCACGCGAGAAAGCCCAGTTTTCACACAGGTACCGCACCTTCCTCAACTGTTATGCAAGAAACGGACCTTGACTTTAAGTTTGAGTTCAGTGAATTGAGTTCGGTGTTCATTGTCCGTTTAAGACAAAGAGAGAAGGGGGGAAAGGCAGAGAAGAAGTGACAGAAGTGGAAGGGGTTGGGGGTGCCGTCCCGTATTCATTCTGGGAACTGTGGTTATTGGTTATCTTCTTTCTTGGCAAGGCAAGGCAAGGCAAGGCAAGGCAAGGAGTTTATTTCATGTACCCCCTGGGGGGCATTGAAACATTACATACGTTCATCTTTTACACATATCCTATAAACATAAGAGAGGCAAGGCCTTCAAGATTCACTTGTGATACACTTTTTTTTTTAAATCCAAGCTTTTTATGTATTGAGTATAATTTCAAAATATGTTTAAGATGAGAAAGATCAGTTTAAAGCAAATTAAGTCCCCTAGCATTAATTACAGAGTAATTTCCTTTTTTTACCCTCTGCACCAAAACGTTTGCAAAATAAATAAAACTTCCATGCTGAGCAAAAGAAGTTCCTGTTTGAACAGAAAATGATAATAATGACTGCTCTTGGTGTTGGGTCAGAATATCAGATCAAAGTGCCAAGTTTAGAGAATACAAAAAATATAAATATAACAGTCAATGCAGTTTGCATATAATTAGGCTTCATATTTGATTTTTTTTTTGTGCCCATCCCAGAGGTGCAATATTGTTTTAAGCAAGATGACTGGAAAGAACTGAACTTTTCCTATTTTTATGCCTAATTTGGTGTCAACTGACAAAGTATTTGCAGAGAAAATGTCAATGTTAAAGTTTACCACGACACACACACACACACACACACGCGCGCGCGCGCGCGCGCGCGCGCACACACACACACACACACACACACACACACAACCGAACACCGGGTTAAAACATAGACTCACTTTGTTTACACAAGTGAGTCAAAAAGAGTGATGTCAAAAACAAGAAGTAGGCTCATTCGTTCAATCACTTTATATACACACTGACAAGTACTATTTCACTCATAATACAAACAAACAAACAAAACAACAGCAATGGCGTGAGTGAGTTTCAAACTTAACAAAAAGAACGTAAAAGAAGAAAATATCGAAGTAGATACTCTGCTTTTACCCCATGAGAAAAAAAAAAAGAGACACAGAGAGAGACAGAAAGAGAGAGAGAGAATGAGAGATGGCATCAGCCAGACACAGACAGACAGAGAAACAGACGAAGTGAAAGAGGAAGCGAATGTACAAAGAAACGTTAAGAGATAAATACTAAGAGAGAGGGGGAGATAGAGACAGACAGACAGACAGACAGACAGACAAGCAAACAAAGTGAAAGAGGAGGCGAATGCAAAAAAAGCTATGAGGTAAATACAAAGAGGGGTGAGTGACAGACAGAGACAGACAGAGAGACAAAAGACAGACAGAGTGAAAGAGGAGGCGGACGCAAAAAAAAAGGACAGTCTAAGAGGTAAATACAGACCACTTCAGCAGTAACAAATGTGGTGTGTTGCTCCCTCGGGGAATACGTCAATGGATCGTTCAGGAGATTGTTTCGCTGTGTCACGGAAGGGGAGAAAAATAATGTTTTTTGCATGGCTGTCGTTCGGTTTTTCGGCCTGCTTCACAATAGCAAAATGTATCTATATGACCATTGTTTCCAACTGCTTGCAAAACTACACATGCAGTTAGGAGAGAGAGAGAGAGAGAGAGAGAAGAAAAACAAACACATAAATCTGTCACATTTTCCAAATTTTCGGAATGGTCTCGCTCCTTCCTCAACGGATAAGTTGTTGACATAATTATTATTACAAGGGTCACTCTTACGCAGCTATTATATGACGCAAGCACGCCATGACGTACTCACACACACACACACACACACACACACACACATATATATATATATATATATATATATATATATGTATATATATATATATATATATATATATATATATATATACACATATATACATATATATACATATATATCTGTGTGTGTATGTGTGTGTGTACATATAGCGAGAGAGAGAGACAAAGAAGAGATGTGTATGTACGTGAGTGTGTGTGCGCGTGTATCTGTCTGTCTGTCTGTGTCTGCCCAATACATACATCAGGGAATATTTTCTGCAACTATGGATGATATAATTCATAACACGAAATACATAACACTGTGTAAAGATTATAATCATATGAAGCAAAGACATACTGTTACTCGTAGGTGCCACAGAAGTTTGATACTCATTAAATTAACGTGAATTGCCCTCAGATCATCAAACTCAAACTACAAAAGTGCTTTCAACGCACTACCACTGTTCACAAGTGCTTTCTGGAGATAATGTCGAAAACGTGATTCACTCCAATGCTCTTATTTAGCATTCAAGTTTAAATCATATGAACACTTGAAATATAGGTTTTTTTTGCAAGGAACGTGGCAAACCGAAACACATTATGGTATATTCAGTTTCAGTTTCACTTTCTCAAGGAGGCGTCAGTGCTTTCGGACAAATCCATATATGCTACACCACGTCTGCCAGGCAGATGCCTGAAAACCAGCATAACCCAACGCGGTTGTTAGGCTTTGAGTGTATGGTATATTGCTATATTTTTCGTTACTGTATGCCGCAGTATACCTCCAATTCGTTTTTAAAACCAGACTTAGTAGATTGTGGGTTTTTTTTCTTTTACACGAAATTTAAGGAGACCTATATACGCACGGCAACTAGTAGTGATGATGATGTTACATACTTCTGTCACAGACATTTGTGCATGGTAGTTTTGTTTTTGTTTTTTTCATAAGAATACTATGTTTGTTTGTTGCTATTTTTTGCGTGTTTCGTCCGTATTATTCTCCCTCCACTTTCCATGTATGTATTTCATAAGAACACTAGGTTTGTCTGTCGCAATTTTGTGGAGGGGGGGGGGGGGGGTCCGCGTGTTTCGTCTATTTTGTTCTCCCTCCACTTCCCATGGAGTGATGGCCTAGAGGTAACGCGTCCGCCTAGGAAGCGAGAGAATCTGAGAGCGCTGGTTCGAATCACGGCTCAGCCGCCGATATTTTCTCCCCCTCCACTAGACCTTGAGTGGTGGTCTGGACGCTAGTCATTCGGATGAGGCGATAAACCGAGGTCCCGTGTGCAGCATGCACTTAGCGCACGTAAAAGAACGCACGGCAACAAATGGGTTGTTCCTGGCAAAATTCTGCAGAAAAATCCACTTCGATAGGAAAAAACAAGTAAAGCTGCATGCAGGAAAAATACAATAAAAATGGGTGCGCTGTAGTGTAGCGACGCGCTCTCCCTGTGGAGAGCAGCCCGAATTTCACACAGAGAAATCTGTTGTGACAAAAGTTACAATACAATACAATACATGTTTGTATTTCATAAGAACACAAACTTTGTAAGTTGCAATTTTTTTTTCTCGCGTGTTTCATCCATATTGCTCCCTCTCCCTTTTCCCATGTATGTATTAACGTTAAATTTTCCATGTGTTACCAAAACTGGAAAATAAAACTAAAAATGTTTAAACCAAGAACAACAACAACAACAAAAAACCCCACCAAACTTCTGTTACAGACACCTTGGCCGGCGAGAACTGCAACAAGTACTTACGCGGCAAGGACGCCGTGGCCATTAAGGGGTCCGGGGCAAAACGCTACACCTCGGCTTCCGACGTGTGCGACATCACGCTGTCCACGGCCAGTCACAGCCGCTGGACGCTGCGCGTGCAGACTGCCTTCATCCTGGACTGCAAGGTGAAGGTCACCATCTATGACAAGCCCATCGCCACCGTCTCCCTGAAACCCGTGGTACGTGCAATAATATATATATTTGTGTGTGTGTGTGTGTGTGTGTGTGTGTGTGTGTGCAAACCACAGAGTAAAAAAGACGATGGTATTGTTGACGTTAGTGCTTTTTTTTTCTTTCTTTTTTTACAAACCATACAGTAAGACAATGCAGATGTTCGTATGTGTGTAAGTGCAATTATGTTTTACACAAACCACAAAGTAAGAAAGACGATGGTATTGTTGGTACATGCGTTTATATATAAACGAAAGTGTAAGCATGACAAATGTTATTGGTACGTGCGTTACGCGCATTTGCTTTTTATTCATTTATTCTACAAACCATAGAGTAAGAAAGACGATGGTATGGTTGGTGCGTGTGTCAGTGCAATTATCTTTCTTTCTTTTTTTTTTACAAGCCATAATAGAGTAAGCACGACAAATGTTGTTGGTACATGTGTTAGTGCAAGTATACAGGTTTTCAGTTTCAGTTTCTCAAGGTGTCACTGCGTTCGGACAAATCCATATACGCTACACAAAATCTGTGCTAGGCAGATACCGGACCAGCAGCATAACCCTACGCGCTAGTCAGGCCTTGTGTGCATGCACACATATATTTGTATACCTATCAGAGTGGATATCTACTAGAGAATGGAATCGTCCAAACGGGCACAATGGAAGATAAAAACCTAAGAATGGCAAAGTGTCAGTTCTGACTCTGAAAGATGCTATCACACCCAACCTATCATCCCGCCCATCCAACCTGCCGTTACAATAACATTTAACTTTGACTCGATTTAATTTAATTTATCCCAAAATAATAAACATCAATATTTCTTCATGAACACAACCACAATGATGGGAACACATATTCACGGCATCTCTTAATAACATAAAATAACATGAACAGCTACAGCAAATTCAAACAAACATGCATTCACAGCCTCTGTCATTCCCTCCACCACCATTCCTGCAAGTCCAAACGACCAACCGACCAAGGGAACATCACACACCCTCACCTCAGACAGGTTATGTGAAAAACCTGGAACCGGTGTTCCAGCCGTTGCAACGCCCGCCGAACAATGACGACAACCTGCTGCTTCACCGCAGCAGAAGACATGGGAAGAACAACTCCCAAAACCCCTGGTCGAAATGACTCTCACAGCAGTTGACAGTGGAGTGCCAGAAAGATAGAGGAAGAAATCAAAAACAAATCAAAAAACAAATCACAACTCACTGACGCGAGTTGGTTCGCACGTGGGATTCGGGCCTAGCGCGTTGCCAGCCTATCTGGCGGCTTACAGAAATATGTCAGCTAAGGGGAGTCTCACATTCTGGATATGTCGACGCGTGACAACAACAGTGAAGAAAAAAAAAAGGGAGAAACAAAGATAGTGATAGAAAAGAGGAAAAGAGGAAATTTCTAGCACAGAATTTACAGAAGGCGGGGATGTTATCCATACTGAAAGACCCACGGCATCCCCACGGGGGAGTGGCTTTATGTATGTCTTGATTTAGTTTGCGTACGTACGCGTCCAATAGCAAAAGAAAAATCCATCTTTGTACTTTACATCAGAATGAATGCGTAATAATCTGGTACAGAATCATTTATGAGGTGACCATTTGTGTCACTGTGTCAAAATTGTAAACCGAAAGATGAGAATGATAATAGTAGTTATTATTTATATACCGCTGAATCTTGTGCAGAGAGAAATCGATGCGCTTTCACACCAGTCATTCGCACGCATGCATGATTCTAAACTTGAGAAACTGAAGACAAAGAACAGGCAGGGAAGGGAGGCTATTTTGGGAAGAGGTGGATTTTAAGGCAAGACCTGAAAGAACTGAGTGCGGAGACCTGACGAAGCGAAATGGGAAGTTCATTCCAAAGGCAAGGTCCAGAGACAGAGAAAGAACGGCGGTCGACAATGGAGTGTTTGAATCTGGGTATGCGTAAAAAGAGTGGATCCGAAGCCGATCGTAGAGAGCGAGATGGGGTGTAGAGGTGAAGGCAGCCGCAGAAACAAGAAGGGGTAGATTTGTGAATACATTTATAACATTTGTTATTTATTTGTATTTATTTTTATCACAACATATTTCTCTGTGTGAAATTCGGGCTGCTCTCCCCATGGAGAGCGCGTCGCTATACTACAGCGCCACCCATTTATTGTATTTTTCCTTCGTGCAGTTCTATTTGTTTTTTCCTATCCAAGTGGATTTTTCTTCAGAATTTTCCCAGGAACAACCCTTTTGTTGCCGTGGGTTCTTTTACGTGTGGTAAGTGCGTGCTGCACACGGGACCTTGGTTTATCGTCTCATCCGACCAGACCACCACTCAAGGTCTAGTCGAAGGGGAGAAAATATCGGCGGCTGAGCCGTGGTTTGAACCAGCGCGCTCAGATTCTCTCGCTTCCTAGGCGGACGCGTTACCTCTAGGCCATCACTCCACATGACATAGAGTGCTGATGGAATATAAAAATAAATAAATAAATAAAAAGATTTTTTTTTTTAATTAACCCCCTCCTCATGGCAGTGTGTGGTTCATGTTCCAGCTGAGGATATCGTGCGCCAGCCCCGATCCTGGGTTGATCCGCCTCAACAGCACTGTGGTCAAGGTGCGCTTGCTGCACAAGAATGCTTCAGACTTCAACTTTAACCTGCTCCTCACCGCCAGACACATACGTGAGTTCTACCCTGTGTTTGTCGGCACCAAGCATGAGCAGTATGAGCAGTAATGACAAGAAGAAGAAGAATATTGTAAGAAGAAGAAGAAGAATATTGTAAGAAAAATATTATTATCATTATAGTATTATTATGAGTATTATAAAGAAGAAGAAGAAGACTGTGTTGCTCAATTTTCCTGACCAACACTGCAAGTCTGTATTTCTCTGGCCTTGTTAATGCCGGGATATCATTATGAGAGGAAGCGTTGAGTACATACAGCCTTGTCACGCAGTCCTAATGGACCTAAATGGACCTCCATAGCAACATCGTCATCATCGCCATCTTCCTCCTTCATCATCACAGATGGGGCTCACAGCGCTTTACAATATTTTATTGTATTCATAATAAGTGACATAAAAGTATGTACTGGCTGCAGTGATCGTTTGACATGTTGAGAAGTCAACATGGGTTAATTCCCTTTCAGGCATGGATGAAAAGTTTCCTGGGTTGTGCACCCTTCCAGCGTTTATGATGGAGTGCGAGGCATGCATCAAGCATGGCTGAAAACACAATTTGTATTTTGTATTGTATTTTGTATTTCTTTTTATCACAACAGATTTCTCTGTGTGAAATTCGGGCTGCTCTCCCCATGGCGCGTCGCTATACTACAGCGCCACCCATTTTTTTTGTATTTTTCCTGCGTGCAGTTTTATTTGTTTTTCCTATTGACGTGGATTTTTCTACAGAATTTTGCCAGGAACAACCCTTTTGTTGTCGTGGGTTCTTTTACGTGCACTAAGTGCGTGCTGCACACGGGACCTCGGTTTATCGTCTCATCCAAATGACTAGCGTCCAGACCACCACTAAAGGTCTAGTGGAGGGGGAGAAAATATCGGCGGCTGAGCCGTGATTCGAACCAGCGCGCTCAGATTCTCTTGCTTCCTAGGCGGACGCGTTACCTCTAGGCCATCACTCCACTTATCCCCACCACACCCACCCCTCTTTCTTTGTTTCAGAATAATCGTCATTACTGGAAGGTCTCTGTGAAGAATGGAACTGGGAAACTATTTAGTTTGTCGTGACGAGTGGAATTACTTGAAACTATTTAGTTTCTCGTGACGAGTGGAATTACTTGAAACTATTTAGTTTCTCGTGACGAGTGGAATTACTTGAAACTATTTAGTTTGTCGTGACGAGTGGAATTGCTTGAGACTATTTAGTTTGTCGTGACGAGTGGAATTGCTTGAAACTATTTAGTTTGTCGTGACGAGTGGAATTGCTTGAGACTATTTAGTTTGTCGTGACGAGTGGAATTGCTTGAACTATTTAGTTTGTCGTGGCGAGTGGGATTGGAAACTATTTAGTTTGTCGTGACGAGTGGAATTGCTTGAAACTATTTAGTTTGTCGTGACGAGTGGGATTGGAAACTATTTAGTTTGTCGTGACGAGTGGGATTGGAAACTATTTAGTTTGTCGTGGCGAGTGGGATTGGAAACTATTTAGTTTGTCGTGACGAGTGGAATTACTTGAAACTATTTAGTTTCTCGTGACGAGTGGAATTGCTTGAAACTATTTAGTTTGTCGTGAAGAGTGGGATTGGAAACTATTTAGTTTGTCGTGACGAGTGGAATTACTTGAAACTATTTAGTTTGTCGTGACGAGTGGAATTGCTTGAGACTATTTAGTTTGTCGTGACGAGTGGAATTGCTTGAAACTATTTAGTTTGTCGTGACGAGTGGAATTGCTTGAGACTATTTAGTTTGTCGTGACGAGTGGAATTGCTTGAAACTATTTAGTTTGTCGTGGCGAGTGGGATTGGAAACTATTTAGTTTGTTGTGACGAGTGGAATTGCTTGAAACTATTTAGTTTGTCATGACGAGTGGAATTGCTTGAAACTATTTAGTTTGTCGTGACGAGTGGGATTGGAAACTATTTAGTTTGTCGTGACGAGTGGGATTGGAAACTATTTAGTTTGTCGTGGCGAGTGGGATTGGAAACTATTTAGTTTGTCGTGACGAGTGGAATTGCTTGAAACTATTTAGTTTGTCGTGACGAGTGGAATTGCTTGAAACTATTTAGTTTGTCGTGACGAGTGGAATTACTTGAAACTATTTAGTTTGTCGTGACGAGTGGAATTGCTTGAAACTATTTAGTTTGTCGTGACGAGTGGGATTGGAAACTATTTAGTTTGTCGTGACGAGTGGGATTGGAAACTATTTAGTTTGTCGTGACGAGTGGAATTGCTTGAGACTATTTAGTTTGTCGTGACGAGTGGAATTAGAAACTATTTAGTTTGTCGTGACGAGTGGAATTGGAAGCTATTTAGTTTGTCGTGACGAGTGGGATTGGAAACTATTTAGTTTGTCGTGACGAGTGGGATTGGAAACTATTTAGTTTGTCGTGACGAATGGAATTGTTTGAGACTATTTAGTTTGTCGTGACGAGTGGAACTGGAAACTATTTAGTTTGTCGTGACGAGTGGAATTGCTTAAAACTATTTAGTTTGTTGTGACGAGTGGGATTGGAAACTATTTAGTTTGTCGTGACGAGTGGAATTGCTTGAGACTATTTAGTTTGTCGTGACGAGTGGAATTGCTTGAAACTATTTAGTTTGTCGTGACGAGTGGAATTGCTTGAGACTATTTAGTTTGTCGTGACGAGTGGGATTGGAAACTATTTAGTTTGTCATTGTGAAGACTTGGTTCTTACGGGTATTTCAGCTCTACTTCTTTCTGGTTCTGTTTGGATTTGGTCATTAACAGCCATTTATAACTTTTATTTCATTTTGTTAAACATCAATACCTTTTTTTAAACTATTTTTCAGTTACTTATCCAGTACGTAGGTAATTTATTCTACCTTTTCATCATAATCTACTAGATTGGATGTCATTTTTGCTAAAACCTGAAACTTTTGAATGGAAATCTCGCGAAGCGTCATTTGGAAGAAGACAGTGCTCTCTCTCTCTCTCTCTCTCTCTCTCTCTCTCTCTCTCTCTAGTAAGTACCCGACGATTTTTTATTTAATGAAATAAGAAAATAAAAACATTCGCTCAGCGTGTCAAAACACACACATATCTGTTATAGATATATCAGTAAATCCTCGAATTAATCACCCCCCTCACCTCTCCTTTTCCCTTTCAGTTTCAGACAAGGAATGTCCGTGGTTTCAATGTGATGGTGGTGAATGCATCCCCAAGTCCCTTGTGTGTGATGGGTACAGCAACTGTTTTGACGGCAGTGACGAGTCCAAAAACGGCACGGCGCACTGCGACGGTAAGCCGCCACCTGTTTTCCTTGTTAACTCTAGCATGATGCTAAGTTTACACGGGATGCAACTAACTTGCAACCAAATTCAAATTTTGGTTGCAAGGCTGGTACATGCGACTGGACGGTCTCCGCAGGATGCAACCGGCGGAGACAGGGGAGGAGCCTAGTTAGTTGCACGTAAGTCGCCGCTGGTTGCAACACACACGAGAAACCACGCTGCGAGCGTCTGCCAAGGCAGACAGAAAAATCCGTGACACGCGTGCCGCTTGCGTCATCAATTTCCTGTTGGAAACCGGCTGAGACGAGCGGCAAGCTGTGGCAACCGGCGGCGACCGTTTTTTCGCAGTTTAGTTGCAAGGCCCTCAAAAAATTATCGGTCTTGGAGTGGAAATAAAATGAGCCTTGCGACCAAACATGCAACCAAAAATCGGGAAAATCCGTTGGTTTCTGAGACCGGCAGCGACGGGCCACAACCGGGGACAACCAGTCTCCACCAGTCTCCGCCGGTTTCAAAGAGTTAGTCGCAAATTGGTTGCAAGTCAGTTGCATCCCGTGTAAACGAAGCTTCAATACTGCGGGGAGTACAACCACAACCTTCCTAACCTTGGAATCACTTTGTTAGACCAGCGATTTGTAAATGCTCACAGTTCGTAAAGTTCACTTGCATAATTATTATTGCCATGAGTGTCAGTGTTAATATAAAATGGTCATTCGAAATATCACCGTCAGGATCAAAATCACTCCCAGGCACGAAAATACGCGGAACGGTGCTGAGGCAGCGCTAAGGCATTGTACGTGCAGAATGAGTTAACAAAAAATGTTCATTCATAAGATCCGTGTCTCCCTTAAACTGACCAGTTACGAGACGCTTTTGAGAAAACTTTTTGTCGTCTTGGAAAATGTATGCTTTTCTTTTCTGTTTTCAGTTTCAGTTTCTCAAGGAGGCGTCACTGAGTTCGGACAAATCCTTATCCGCTACACCACATTCCAGCAGCGATTACCCAACGCGCTCAGTCAGGCCTTGAGTGCATGCGTTCATATTTGTGTACCTATCAGAGTGGATTTATTCAAAGAAAACTGCTAGAGGACAACACGTGTTGTTATTGGTTCTTTTCCAGTGCGCCAGGTGCGTGCTACACACGGGACCTCGGTTCATCCGAATGACTAGACGCCCAGTTTGATTCACTGGTCAAACTTGGGAGAAAGGGCGAGAGTGGAAATCGAACACATGCCCTTACAAACACTGTATTGACAATTAAGCGTCTAAACCATTCTTCCACCTTCGTCGTTGCTTTTCTTCGTACTGTTACATTGTTCTTACAAATGATGTTGTTTAAAGAAAACCACGGCCTGAGAGTTGATGTGCTAATGATCTCTTGTTGATGGTGCATTCTCTGCGTTTGTGTTTCCATTACCCACCGAGCTCCGACCTTGATGACAGGATATTTAATGTGTATGCGTATACGCACAGATGGAGGGTTAAAACACAAGCAGAGCTGCGTATGAGATGACCAGTGGATCTCGGAACAAAACCTCCACCCGCAACACATGAGGCGCTGCCTGGATCGAATCCAGAACTGTCATGTTGAAGGTCGAATACTCTAACCACTCCATGATCACGCTGACGATGTTTGTCATAAATCAGCTGATGCTGGTTTTTCCAATCAATGACAAGAAAAAAAAAACATGCTGTTAATGTTCTCTTTTCCTCCTGTCACCGCAGAAAATGTGTGAACGATATCGTCTCACGTTTCATGAAGAGTGACAGAGGAAAATGGGGAGAGGTTAAACGCAGCTGCATTAAATCAATTGCCTGTCTGGGGAGGGGGGGAGGGGGGGGGGGGAGAGAGAGAGAGAGAGGGAGAGAGAGAGAGGGCGTAATATGATTAACAACCAGTTAGCTTCCGATGTCTTTTTTTTTTTTTTTTTTTTTTTTTTGCTATGGTTCGTGGTATTGTTCTTTAGTGTTGGTTTTCATATCCATCTGTCTGACCTTGGTGTGCAGATTACTGGCCGTTCAAGGGCGAGAACTGGGGAGTGCTGGCCTCTGTGCTGGGGGCGGCAGTGGTGCTGGGGGTGGGGGCAGCCTGCTGTCGGCACCTCCGTAAACGTCGCGACTCCTTCGACGACTTGTATGACCTCAACGAGGGGCCTTATGTCCATAAATACGGTATGATCACGTGCTGTCGCCCTGTGCGACAGCTGTCACACATATATCTCATCACAAAGCACAGGCTTTAGTGACCATTCTGAATATCGGGCTTGATGTTTAACTCATTCAAACCTGGAGAGTTTACAGCTTCAACGGGCTTCCAGACCATACTGATTGGAGGGGGAAAAAACCCGCAGAAAATACTCTGATTTTCCTCCAAATCATGTGTGGACCAATCTGGAAGTACTGTAAAAGAAAATAAAATAAAAAATTAGTTACTTTCCTTGCGGTTTATACATACGCGGGAACGTGAAACCCGTTTTAATGAGACGGATTTTGACGCCAGAGCAGTTCTCGGGCGCAGGGCTGAATGAGTTAATGATGCTGATATTATCCGCATGTAGCCCCCTCTTCCACTTTTCACATATCAGGATCTGGGAGAGAGCAGAACTCCATGGCGGAAAACGACATCCCAGTTGCTCCAAAAGACGATAAAAACGACAGTATGTTTTCGTGGGAAAACTATTTGAATGATTTCGATATGTAACTTCACGGTAACAAATACACACAGCCACAACGGTTGCAACTCCAAATTAAAAAGTACATTCCTAAGACTACAAACTCATTGGTCAGCTAAAGTTGAAAAAAAGAACAACTTATTTTTGTTCTCCGGGGCGGGGGGGGGGTACAATGAATGCAAACATATGAATAAAACATAAATTCAGAGGAGGGTCTACGGTCACGGTAACAATGCCAAAAGAAAGAAAAAACATATATGTAAAAAAAAAATTGAAACAAACAGGAATAGCGGAACTAAACGAAACACATTCGGATAATTACATCGCCAGTATGAACAAAAAGAACACAAAATAAATCAAGTAAACGAAAGGGACTACAAGAAATGCGAGAAGATGCCCCAAGAAATTCTTAATACCAGTAATAGATATGGCAGCAAAATATTTTGTTATACGTCTTATAGTGAGGATTTTGTAAAAGGCGCAATGTATGTCAGCGACACAAAAAGAAGGAACCATAATTCGTTTATGGGATGGAAAGAAACCAACGGAATACAGAGAGAGAGACAGACAGACAGACTGACAGACAGAGGTAAGAAGAGAAGCAACCAAAAAAAGAAAACGAGACAAATGCCATTATTGGAAACCAAATTGTTTGAGAGTGCATGAAAGACAGAACGAAAAAAAGTCTTTTCCACACTGGGTAAGCCAAACTCAGACATGTCTGTTACGGAAAGGAACATGACATATTGTCACTCTATTCCACATACCTCCTGGAGGAGAGATCTTTTCCTGGTTCGTTTGCTTCAGTTGATTAATAAAAGTCGTTACGCTCAAATCACTGGAGTTAAGTAAATTCCGTTCCAATAGAACTATCAAATCACTGGAGTTAACTCACTCAGTACGGCCAGTCCTCTCTTCTCCTCTACACAGACCCCTCGGATGTCCAGTGGGTGTCTGAATGACCCAACCTTTAGCTTCCGTCGTCAGAATTGTGGTATTCTTTGTCAACATTCACCTCTTCAGTATAAGAGCCTTCCGCTTGCAATATTTTGATGATGGTAACTGGGATGAAACGCTGTTAACGTCGTCTCTTTCGCCGTTCGTATGGAGAGAGTTAAGTGAATTGTGTTCCGAAAGGTTTTGGACTCCGAGAAGATTCGTGTTGGCAGGTTTCCTTTTACCTACAAGAACGGAAATCCTGTATGATAATGAATGGGAAAATACCTGAAAGCTTTCTCCAGAAAGAAGTATGTCATGAGGGAGATAGGTTGTCACTTGTTTGTTTCTACTTGTAGAAATACTGGTGAACGGAACATGGAAAATGTACAAAGATAGCAGACACTGATTTTTGATCAGCTAGTTTGTAGGTCCGGTGTTACTTCGTAAATGGACCAGGGCATCTGTGTAGCTGAGCTTTGGAAATGATGAATATTACACGCTGGCAAGGAAGAAATAGGCAAGACAAGTCAAAAGGATAACGCATGTCGACAAATTATGAGCTCTCTCTCTCTCTCTCTCTCTCTCTCTCTCTCTCTCTTGGTGGATTTAGTTCCTCATATGAACGTACAGATAAGTTTCGCAATGTAGAATTGTATTGTCGGCATATTGTATTGTACAGTAAAATGGGGTAGAATTTTGTTTAATATCCTGTCACATATTCTAGTGATTATAGCCATTTTGTTAAAGTATTAATTTTCACACCTGTTACACGCATTCATTACTGAACTCAAGCACAAGTACAAAACAGAAAAACAAATACATTTAATGGAAAGGAATTATCGGGATTTCTCTATTAAATGGCTACCTTATTTAGATTTAGTGATGGAACATGGATTCTAATCTTATATAGAGAGCCAGAGAGGATTCCAAATGTGTGGAAACATTACATTGACTAATCTTGAATTGATTGGTTTGTTGTGACTCGTATGTTCCCTGTGATCCATGAGATTTGACTGTTAATGTGTGCTGTGAGCTGAGATTGGAAATGTCATGTTCTGGGATCTATGTCTGTTATTCCTTTGGGGTGGGGGTGGGGTGGGGGGGTTGCTTTGTTGTTGTCGTTTGTGTGTGTGTTTGTTGCTTGTTTTTTCACTTCTTCATACATTCTTTCCTGCTTGTTCGTCAGTTATTTGTTAACTAAAAAAAACACCCTTGCAAACTTTCATCATATCATACATATATATATACATATATACATACATATATATATATACATATATACATATATATATATATATATATTAACTCTATCGCTGAAGGTGGTGTAAATTGCAATTCTGTTTTACTGGTGTGGAATTTCATGTGAAATTGTAATGGAGACGATGTTGAAAAGAAAGTATAACCTTCTGTGCAAGGGAAAAAAATTAGAATATTAAAATAAAAATTTTAAAAAATCACATCTAAATGCTACCCTTTATATCGTTTTAAATGTAGGAGACCAGGGAGCTGTATGACAAGCTGGTGGAAACCAGGTAGGAGGAGGGAAGAATCAGAAGATGAATGATGATGATGATGATGATGATGATGGAGTTTCCCGTCGGACCGACGGATGAGTAGGCAGGCAGGCTTATCTGTCGGTGTGTGTCCTTATATGGAAGAAGAGGCCGATTCTGGATGCGCAGCACTTCCCACAGGTGTCGCAAGGGAAAACATCTCCAGAAGTTGAGCCTTGCTTCCTTCGCTCACGCTTCTCCTTAATAGTCAGCGTTCTCTTGTTTTCAAACGTCTTTGTGCCACTAGAGCACAGCATCCTCCAACGAGATCGGTCAAGGGTATCAGTTTCCCAGGAAGCGATGTCTATGTCACAGGCTTTGAGGTTTGTCTTCAAGGTGTCCTTGTACTTTAAATCATATTGTACATTATTCTATCGCATTGTGTCTATTGCATTGTGTACCAACTACACTTTAGTCACAACAGATTTCGCATCTTCACTGTGCAGCTTACCAGTACCGAGTTATACGTCACCCTGCCAACAACCCCAACCACAGCCACCACGGCCACCACAACCACCACGCCCACAACAACCACCACACCCACACCAAACGCCAGCCCGACAAGGACAAGGACAAGGACAAAGCTGTCAGTGGCAAGCTCCTCACGTGACCGTCAGTCGGGCTGAGCGTTCTTTTGGGGTGTGTCACTGGTGCGTGCTGTGGACAGCCATGCGTCCATTTTGTTTGTCTCTCCCATCTCTCCATCTGTGTGTGTGTGTGTGTGTGTGTGTGTGTGTGTGTGAATGTGTGTCTGTCCATATCAAAGAAAGCTTTACTATGGTCAGGAAAGTGGATCATGTTGAGGCTTGGATAGTATCATTAAAGTTAGAATATAACTTTCGAGCTTCCACAAAGGCTTTGGAAGAGAGATTCATACAGAAGCTTGAGTAGTGTTTCATGTAGAGGTTTAACTCACTCAGTACGGCCAGTCCTCTCTTCTCCTCTACACAGACCCCTCGGATGTCCAGTGGGTGTCTGAATGACCCAACCTTTAGCTTCCGTCGTCAGAATTGTGGTATTCTTTCTCAACATTGACGTCTTCAGTATAAGAGCCTTCCGCTTGCAATATTTTGATGATGGTAATTGGGGTGAAACGCTGTTAACGTCGTCTCTTTCGCCGTTCGTATGGAGAGAGTTAAGAGCTTACAACAAGGCTTGAACAGTGATTCACGTATGTGTTTTCTTAAGAAGATAACACTGACGCTTGAATACGAATTCAGGCAGAAGCTTGTTTAAGAACCTAGGCGTGCATAGCCATTAGTTCATGTACAGGAAATGTTTCGGCAATGATAAATACATGAAAGTTACTTCAGAAGTTAGACAGTTGTGTCACCAACGTAAATCATCTGGACCCCATGGGTGTCGATCTTAATGTATATTTTACATCCCCTTCTCTCTCTCTGTATGTCTCTCTCTCTCTCTCCATCCCTTTGTTTTTCCCCTCTCTCTCTCTGTCTCTCTCTCTCCATAACTTTGGTTTTCCCCTCTCTCTGTCTCTGTCTCTCTCTCTCCATAACTTTGGTTTCCCCCCCTCTCTCTCTCTCTCGCTCTCTCTCTCTCTCTGTCTGTCTGTCTCTCTCTCTCTCTCTCATCCTCGCGTTTTCGTTTTTCTTTCTTTCTTCTTCCTGTGGGAGATTTCCCAATGCTATCTCCCAGAAAAAAAAAACTTCCTGCGAAAGCGGAACGATATGAATCAAATAAGTCATGGCTTTGTTGACGTCCTTCCGCTTCAGCTGTGTGTGTTTAGTGGGCTGGGATGAACACACACACGCACACACACACACACACACACACACACACACACACACACACACACACACACACACACACTATTACGATAGACAGACAAGAAATGATGTGTGTTTCTTTTGTGTGTGGGTTGACAGATTTTTGCCTTTTCGACAAGACTGTCCAAGAAAGTGTGGATTGTGACGAGGACGCTGGAGCTGTAGCAGTTGTGACCGACATCGGCAAAGCGAGTTCTGGAGATGACAGAACACTGAGAACATCATGGTCAATACCTACTGTTTCTCAAGGCACACGGGCAATAATCAGAGTCAGGTTATCGGGAGAAAAACAAGTCGGAAATTTCGATACCTGTTGATATGTATAGGTCATGCCATTTCGATACCGCACCTGTTGAATTAGGTCACGCCATTTGCCAAAGACTTGTCCAAAACTGTGTTCTGAGTTCAGACTGTGATGGTGGTGCGTTCGTTCGATCCAATAATAGAAACCAACTTTGAATGACCTGTCCGGAAAGTTGTGATTCTTTTTCCCCCGATAATCCAACCCCAGTCTGCATACAAAAACGTTGGGAGGTTTCGAATGTGAACGTTTTCCATTGTCTGCTTTTAGTTTCCTTGTGACGTTTCCCTACATCTCTGCGGTCCAATTTTCTTTCAGTCAGTGGACGAGAATGTGATTCTGTCATGCAGGGTGGGTGCGTGTGGGAAGGACGATATTTCGATGGCCTGTGTGATGGTCGATAGGCGGCCTGCTTCGTTGTGTGATTAGCTGTTCGTGGAAACAACGTCCATTATCCTGTCGGCTGGCGTCCTACATCCCTGACCCGGTTTTTCAGCTGCTTTCCTTCGCCGTGTGATGGAGGCACAGTTGTGTTGTGGCGAGGAGAGCCGGTGACCTTTGAGGTGGATCTATTATCGTGTGACGCCACGTCTTCAACATCCCACTCGCATGCCATCCGGACTGACCGCGCGTTTTTGTGGCGCCTGTCATGCGGCGACAGGATCTTCAGATGAAAAATATCGATCCTGTTCCATCTGTGACGTCATGTTTGTTGAAAATATTGCGTTGCGGAGGTTCCATTTTAGTTTTTGATGTACAATGCGGGCCTTCAGCGGTGGGTAGTTTGGGAGTAAACAGTTGTGAGGTTCGGCCAAACCAGGCTCCAAAGTGAGGAAGAAAACAATTATCTAGTTTGCTTGAGGAGGTTCTATTTTAGTTTTTGATGTATAATGCGGGCCTTTAGTAGCAGGTGACTTAGCTTGGGAATGCAGAGTTCTGAGTTTTGGCCCAGTCAAGCTCAGAAGTAAGGATGTAAAAACTGTTATCCTGTTTTCGCGTCAATCTTCAATTTCATGTTCGAGTTTATGTCATATTAGTTCATACAGTTAGGAAAGAAACATGTTTGATGTAAACAAGATCGTTTCCAAATCGCATCACATTTTGAATGTTGATTGTCATGTATTTATCAATTGTCGGTCAGCCTCCCTGCTTTCTCATTTTACAAGTTCTTTAGTTTGACAGACGGTCAAAATCCGTATGTCCTTATCATCTATAGTTTTATGCAGAAGAGGTGGAATTTTTTTCAACACTGCTCCA
This sequence comes from Babylonia areolata, assembly GCF_041734735.1. Classification (NCBI taxonomy): domain Eukaryota; kingdom Metazoa; phylum Mollusca; class Gastropoda; order Neogastropoda; family Buccinidae; genus Babylonia; species Babylonia areolata. The sequence goes on from NC_134901.1 coordinate 26,295,708, forward strand.
TTTTTTTTTCCCTGTCTGTTTTAAGTTTGATTATGTGTTCCCAGTTCAGAGACGTTGATGCTCTCGGAAATAACGTTTTGCGATTGATCTATGCCAAAGTCTGCTGTGAATGGAATGCTCTCTTTGTTTTCGCTAACAGCAATAACCTGTCAAGAACATCCTTCCCCCTCTATTGGTGAATGAAAACAGGGCCGTGCCTGTTAAAAAGAAGATAAACAGATAAATAATTAACATCAACACGACAATGAAGGCGTCAGCCTAAATCCTAGCTATGTGAAATCGAATCCTGATTGAGGCGTCATGACTTCTTCATGGTCAAAGTGATCTGAAATGGGATGAGATTCCTAAGTTTGGGAAATTTCTTTGAATTCAGGACTGTTTTTTGTTTTGTTTTTCTATCCAATCTCTCTCCACCACAGCCTCTCACCTCCCCCTTCCCTTCTTCCCCACCTCCACTCGCCCCATTTCTCTCTCCCCCATTCCTCTCTGTCTTACCTTCTGAATCAATCCTTTGGAATGCCCATATATTTTGCTTTTCATATTAATGGATATAACAAATCCCTTGCTCACTTGAATCCGATTTATAACTTCCGCCTCTCTCTTCCTCTCCCTCAATGCCGCGATCTCTCCCTCCCTCTCTCTCCCACCCATCAGTTCGTCCTGTAATCCTTCGATGAAAATTCGAGCAAAAAAATATTATCTTCTAATTTTTCCATTCTTATTCTTGTTACTTATGTTGTATCTAATGAACACCAACAAACCACTGCAGGCATTTTAACGTTCGCTCTCTCCCGTCCTCTCCTGTCTGACAAAAAAATCCATGCAGATCATTTATGTTTTCCTTTTGTGTTGTTCTTTTACTGGACAAGAGCCTTCAACTCCTCCCTCTGTCTATGCCCCCCTCCCCCTTCCCCTCCGTCCTCACCCCTACTCCTCCACTTCTGTGTGTGTGTGTGTGTGTGTGTGTGTGTGTGTGTGTGTGTTTTCAACAGATGTGGTGCAGCGAATGTGGATCTATCCGTACGCTCAAACACCTCCTTGAAACTGAAACGTGTGTGTGTGTGTGTGTGTGTGTGTGTGTGTTTGCCTCCTTGCCGGCATGCCTGCATTTGGCGAAAATCAGTTGAAACAAGTGCCGTTTAGCACCAATAACAGACCACATTTCCGCTGTCCAGGACAGTTTCCCAGCTCGTTTGTCTGCCTGTGTTCTCTCCTCCACGTCGCCCTGTGATATATAGTGCTACAGTGCCCGGGCTTCAGGCAAGACGTGCACGTTCAACATGCTTCCTCACCCTCCAGCCCCCCACACCCCACACACACACTCTGGTCTCATTCCCTGACTTTTTTTTTTCTTTTTCTGTGTTTTTTTTTTGTTTGTTTTTTTTTTAACTTGCTTTGCTTTTCTTCCTGAAGCTCACTGCGTATGCTTTAGCCTGCAGCGTTTCTTACTTGCAATCGTAAAGGTTGCGTGAACGTAATGGTGTTATCTTCGGCCTTTTTCCATTCTGTTACCTGTAGGACCCCCTCCCCCGCCCCCACCCCCCCCCCCCCCCCTCCCCCGTCCCCCACACCCACCCCCCTATACCGCAGCTGCGCTTGGTGCGTTAACGCAAAACTAGTTACATTGAAAGGATCGATCCTAACGGTGTCAACAGTCACGTTATGTGTGGTGTCACGCCTCCCCACCCCCCCTCCCCCTCCCCGCCCGCCTTTACTCACTCTTCACCGCCATGTCAATTACACAGTGGTAGATATTTAACGCCGTGCCAGCTACAAACGTCCCCCACCCCACCCCCGCCCCAAGCATCTTGCAAAGCGTGCAGTGCACAGAAAGTTTGGTGCCTTGCAGAAAAGCAAAAAGATAATACATACTCTGAAAATCATCAAATATCCCAGTTCAGCGTCCGAAAATATATATTGTAAAATCATGTGATGTTTCAATTTTGTAAATTTTTGTAAATGAGGTTTCTGCTCTCTCTTTTCTTTCTGTTTTTTTTTTTTCATTCTAAAATGATCATGACTAGAAACATTGCCAAAGCTGTTCCTCTTCACCAGACATCTTGGATCAAGTTTACTTGTTGGTGCCTGTTAAAAAAAAAATTAATTAAAAAAGGCTTAAAATGATTTTTCAACTGTCAAATTCTATATGCTCATCAAAATTGCACCCCCACCCCTAGCGTCTAACAAGATGAATTTAAGAATATAACTCTAATTTACAGTGTCTTGTGATATGATAAGCGATAAAAGCGTTGAAATGAAACAATCAGACTTTATACCTGGAACTGATACAGCATTACTCTGTGTCGTTCCAACTTTTCCTGATGCAGATGGCTGAATAGCCGATTTGTTTAAAAGCATGTTTTGGTTTCGAGTATTTATGGCGAATCTTTTTCGTCATCTACCTTTCAGTATAGGGCCTATATGCGCGCTTATACCCGTGTGTGTGTGTGTGTGTGTGTGTGTGTGTGTGTGTGTGTGCGCGCGCGTGTGTGTGTGTGTGTTTGTGTGTGTGCCTAACAGATATATATATATATATATATATACAAATATATATATATATGTTTATGACTGCACGTACGACTGAATAACTGTGTCTTCTTTGTGTCTGAGTCTCCTTAGAAATCTTTTGAAATAAGATTTTTGATTCACTGTATTCAAATGAGAGAAACTAATATTAAAATATGCTGGATTCCCTCACACTGCGGGCTTATTTCTCATGAACGTGCAGATCATCTTGCAAAACGCTTTAAGTGCAGTTGAACTTCTTCATCGTTTATCATCATCTGAAATGTGTAATATTGCTGAAAGAAATATGCTAAATTCCTTTCTGTCTTTAGAAGTTAACACTTCTGCCTTATCAAATGCTAAAAGAACTGGCAAGGCTGTTAAGAGCATGGCATTTAGGTTATTACCAAAAGCCCCATACACAAAATATTGTGAAAATATTGAATGCATTTGCAAGAGACGTTTAACGGTAGAGCACGTTTTAACCCGCTGTTTAGAAATGAAACCTTTTTTGCCTCCAGAAATCACTGAACACGTGTTACCAGTTTCAAATGTTTTTGTTTTTTTGTTGTTTTGGGTTTTTTGTTGAAAAAAGTTATACATTTCAATTTTTTTTTTTATCAAAGTTAGCGAGTTATGTGTTAAATAGTCCAGTTGGTTGTTTATTGTAGGTCCCCACATCATCATCTTTTCAAATAATAATTTACAGAAGTAGTGCATTCAATATTCGATTATTGGTTTAATTTTCTGTCCTAATCCCGCTTCCCCTGTCCCCCACACTCTCACACACACCCTTCCAATATCATGTTTTCTTTCTCCACTCACTGACACTCACCCTTTCCATTTTACATTTTGTACTCTATCTTTTCCACATTCTGTTCTCTCTCTCTCTCTCTCTCTCTCTCTCTCTCTCTCTCTCTCTTTTTTTTTTTTTTTTTTTTTTTTTTGCTGCCTCATCATCTGCACCATTTCAGTGGCATTACTCCCACGCCGCTCATTTAGATTCCCCCATACACAGCCACACCCGGGTTCGTCCGTCGCAGTTCCAGCGCCGGCAGTCCACAGGGAACCATCAATGTTAGGTCGCCAGGAGGCCACACACCAGAGGAGACCCTGCACTGCTGCTGAGTCACTTTGGTGGTGTTCAGTGTTTTAACGTACTTAGGACACCACCTACTAAGCCCCCTACTAACGACAATAATAGCTTAGTCGCGGAGCCAGACTGAGTGAGCGTCCCTCCCCTCTCTCTCTCTTTTCCTTCCTCAGTCCCCTCCCCCTCGCCCCCCCTCCGCCTCAACCGCCCCCTTTTCATTTGAATATAAAGAAATGATGATTTCTAGTTAATAATAACAATCATCATCATGATGATAGAAATGATAATAATCCAAATAATAATAATAATAATGAAGATGATGATGATAACAATAATAATAATAATATCATTTGTTTCCAGTCCAAAATCATCATCTTAGATGAAGAGACTATAAATGAATATACGAACGAACGAGTCTCCTTAGTCCACGTGTCCCTTTCTAATTCTCACCCCCCACCCCCCAGCCCTCCACTTCCCAATCCACCCCTCTCCACTCCACCTCTCTTTGTATTCGCTTAGAATACGATTCTATTCTTTTGTGCGCTTACAAATCTCTTAACAGCGATAACATTTTTTAAAAAAGCACAAACTTTTACATCTGTTGTAATTTTAGAAATAAGTCAGACTGTTTCGTTGGTAACTCCCTTCAAGCCCTTTCAGCCAAAAGATTGGTTGACCGAGGTAGTGTGGCATGTGTGTGTGTGTGTGTGTGTGTGTGCGTGTGTGTCTGTGTCTGTGTGTTTTCAGCGTCGCGCGCGCTTGTGCGTACACACTTGCAACAGTGCGTGCGTGCGTGCGTGTTTCAGGATGGGGAAGGGTGATCCGTTTGTTCATCTTGTACATAAAATAAACCATGCTCATCCACAAAACTGTTCAACAACTTGTATCATTGTCCTTGACGCCATGACCTTGCTGGCGACTGGTGTGAGCAGACGATTCCTTCATTCCTGCCTTTTGTCCTTCTCCAAACCTGTATAAACATGTTGTACAGAAAACCGATTTGTTTGGGACAACATGCTTGACATTCCTATAGCCATCTACATTACCCTGTGTTACATATTGTGGTTGATGTCTGTCAAGTCAGCTGTACAACTGGGCACCTCCGTGTTGTTCAGTTGTCTGTTGAGAAATTTGAAAAAAAAAAAAAAAAACCTTAATGTATTCAATACAAACGGACTTGTTTACCGGGGACTTGGTATCAAAAGGGAAAATTGCTTCCTCGAGTCTTGTGCCAACGTGTGTGTCTTTGGGGATGTGTTGTTAACCCTTTATGGTGTGCAATGAAGTGCTCCTTGTTCGGTTCATGCCTGGCTTCATGAGAACGTTGGATCCCTCCAAAACTGATGAACCTCGGTGTACACACAGACTATCAGTTACTGTTTTTGTCATGTGTTCCGATCCGATATGAAGATATTCTGTGTGAATCATAACTATTAATCTCTTTCCCTTCTTACCTACGCGTTTTCTTCTCAAGAAAATTGGGACACTGGAACTGGGACAAGATGTTACTTCTTTTGCCTTCTCAACACAACTGAGCAGTATGGAAATTTCCGATGGGTGAGTGGGAGGTGCAGGGGGGGGTGGGGGGGGGCGTTGGGGGAAAGGGGTGTTGGGAGACTATCATGCAGATCCCGATGAAGGTGTGGTTGGTAGAGAGAACGGGGGAGAGGGGCGTGAGTTTTCATGATAACTGAATCCTGTATCACACTGCTTAAGTGTCTCGGAGTTTTCTTTTTCCGAATACAGCCACGTCCATCAGGACTGGTATTTGTCAGCCTGTCAATGTTTGAAATTCCAACATGCTTTGTAATCAAATATTAGCAGCTTTTTTGTGGTAAACAAGCTGTTTTGATGCAGGAGGATGTTATCAGTAAGTTGGCTAAATTCTTATCCCTTCTCTGAGTCTTTCTGCTTCTACCCGACTCTGTCTCTCTGTCTCTGTCTCTGTCTCTCTCTCATACACACGGGCGCGTTCACACACAGACACCCTCTGTCTCTGTCTCACTCTGGCTTGTCATCGTTGCCATTGTTATTTATATAAAATCAATATTTTGGACATTCTCGATAGGTTCTTTGAGTGTTTGTGCCAGTAGGTATATTTTATTACGTATTCGATAGCATTAGAATTTTTTTTCTGAAAACAGTGTGTGAGTTGTGACAATTGATTGTCAGTGATAGGGGAAAATAGTGATCCAGTACATCTGATTGTCAATGATAGGGGAAAATAGTGGCCCAGTACAAAGTACTTGATATTTGGAGTTGTGATCGTTCGTGTACCTGTATTCAGCTGTGGTAACTCTCTGTATGATGAGATCTTATGTGGTCCGTATTCACTGTTTCATATTGTTCATATTGGTCAGTAAATTACATTTGTAACAAACGGCGTTTGTTGTGTTTTTTGTCCATCGGGGAGACAGAGTCTGTGTGCGTATGTACACTGAAGTGTGTATAGGACGATTATCTGGTTGTGCTTCCACTTTTTACGGCAATTTCACTCACACACACACACACACACACACACACACACACACACACACACACACACAGAGAGAGAGAGAGAGAGAGAGAGAGGAATACATCGTCGGACAAATAGACCAAAAAATGCTCTGTCCTGAATGTTCTTTGAAACAAAATACCGCGAGTTTCAATAATAAGAAATGAACGAAAATTTTGACCAGGCACACTACTATCCCAAGTTCTCCAACACAACGTACATTTTCTCATCTTTGTGCGTATTTGTTTTTCTCTCATTCCCTCTTCCTGCTCCAGAATGTTTGCCTTCACGCTCCAGTTACTGCTCAAAACTAGGCGACACAACAATATTAATCGCTTTAAAATGCGTCTTCTTTTCCAATGAATATTCGATGCTTCGGCGGTCTGGCTGTGTACTACCTGCATGTGGTTTGTAGAGATTCTTCTTCTTCTTCTTCTTCTTCTTCTTCGTTCGTGGACTCCCACGTTCACTCGTATATGCACGAGTGGGGTTTTACGTGAATGACCGTTTTTTTACCCCGGCAGCCATACTCCGTTTTCGGGGAAGTGCATGCTGGGTATGTTCTTGTTTCCATAACCCAGCGAACGCTGACATGAATTACAGGATATTTAACGTGCATATTTGATCTTCTGTTTGCGTATACACGCGAAGGGGGTTCAGGCACAAAGGAGGTCTGCACATATCTTCACCTTGGAGATCGGAAAAATCTCCACCCTTTACCCACCAGGCACCGTTACGGAGATTCAAGCCCGGGACCCTCAGACTGAAAGTCCAACGCTTTAACCACTCGGCTATTTCACCCGAGGGATGGCGTTTTGAAACTGTTTCTCTCAAATACACAGTTCGCCGTATTTCAAATCAGGAATACAAACCGTTTGGGGATACGGATCGACACGCGAGGCCGATCAACTGGAAGCGAACCTATCACATAAACATAAACCCCTGGACTTTCTCACGAATCTCGGGATCGACGCCAAGTGCTCTCAGATTTACTGATTTCTGTCCGTTTACGGGAAAATGTCATCTCTGATGTCTGACAGATGGACAGACACAGAAGGACACATATGCATACAATAAAAACCAGTCCACGTCATTTCTCTTCCCTGGCCATGTGTCATTTTAATCTGTTCGCAATACAGCTTCCGGCAGACGTGACGGAAGAGAAAGATTACCGAGCCATATTCTGTTTCTAACATGAGACTTTTTCCATAGGCATGATGCTGAAATTACAGAGTTTCTAGGCGACGGCAGAAAAGAGATGTCCAACCCTGTTTACATTCCCCATTGTCCATGGTAATTTTTGTGTGGAAAGAAACTCTTCGACGAACCGTCAACCCCCCAGGCCTCTTTTCTCTGCCTGCCTGCCTGTATGTCTGTCTATCTTTCTTTACTCTTCCCCCTCCGCCCTCTGTGTGTGTGTGTGTGTGTGTGTGTGTGTGTGTGTGTGTGTGTGTGTGCGCGCGCGCGTGTGTGTGTGTGTTCATCGTTCTTGTGTATGTCTGTCTTAAGAATACGTCACACACACACACACACACACACACATATATATATATATATATATATATATGTATATGTATATATATGTGTGTATATATATACATATACATACATACATATATATATATATATATATTATATTTTGAATGGTTTTACTAAACCACGTTAAGAATGACAATACATTCGTACATTCGCACCGGGACAGAAAAAAAAACCCATTGCAAGAGAGAACAATCAGCTTGCAAATTTTAACTGTTCTATCATTCTCCTCCCAATTTTCTACGCATCCACACAAAACTACTCCTCTTTGGAGACAGACAGACAGACAGTCGGACAGACAGACAGAGACAGACAGAGACAGAGACTGAGACAGAGAGAATGTGCAGAGGGAAAGGTCGTGGTTAAATGACGTCTGTCATGTGAAAGACTCCACAAAGCTGTTGAGAGATCTTTCTAAAAACGTTCGCAGAAATATGAGACACTTGAAATGAGGATTTCCGAGTGCTTGAGCAGACTCGACCACTTCAAGAATTCAGTAAGGAGAAAAAGGGTTTGTTTTTTGTTTGTTTTTTATTTAAGAAGAAGAAGAAAAAAGGGAACACTTTCAAGTATCTCATGTTCGTTGGGGGTGAGCTGTGTAATTCTGCACTGATGTCTCTGAGAAAATGAAAGTGAAAGAACTGTAAAAATGAAAAAGAAAAAAAAAAGACATAAATAATCAAGGAATTGTTGGAATCTTTTAAAAACGAATGACAAAGTCTGTCCTGTGAACATGAATTTAACAGTGTCGACCACCCAAAGTCTGTCCTGTGAACATGAATTTAACAACCCAAAGTCTGTCCTATGAACATGAATTTAACAATGTCGACCACCCAAAGTCTGTCCTGTGAACATGAATTTAACAATGTCGACCACCCAAAGTCTGTCCTGTGAACATGAATTTAACAATCCAAAGTCTGTTCTGTGAACATGAATTTAACAATGTTGAACACCCAAAGTCTGTTCTGTGAACATGAATTTAACAGTGTCGACCACCCAAAGTCTGTCCTGTGAACATGAATTTAACAATGCCGACCACCCAAAGTCTGTCCTGTGAACATGAATTTAACAGTGTCGACCACCCAAAGTCTGTCCTGTGAACATGAATTTAACAACGTCGACCACCCAAAGTCTGTCCTGTGAACATGAATTTAACAATCCAAAGTCTGTCCTGTGAACATGAATTTAACAATGACGACCACCCAAAGTCTGTCCTGTGAACATGAATTTAACAATGTCGACCACCCAAAGTCTGTCCTGTGAACATGAATTTAACAATGTCGACCACCCAAAGTCTGTCCTGTGAACATGAATTTAACAATGACGACCACCCAAAGTCTGTCCTGTGAACATGAATTTAACAACGTCGACCACCCAAAGTCTGTCCTGTGAACATGAATTTAACAACGTCGACCACCCAAAGTCTGTCCTGTGAACATGAATTTAACAATGTCGACCACCCAGTCGTGTCCGACCTGCTTATCATCGGTGTCTTTCTCTCAATCTGTCTACTTTTAACTCACTCAGTACGGCCAGTCCTCTCTTCTCCTCTACACAGACCCCTCGGATGTCCAGTGGGTGTCTGAATGACCCAACCTTTAGCTTCCGTCGTCAGAATTGTGGTATTCTTTGTCAACATTCACCTCTTCAGTATGAGAGCCTTTCACTTGCAATATTTTGATGGTGGTAATTGGGGTGAAACGCTGTTAACGTCTTCTCTTTCGCCGTTCGTATGGAGAGAGTTAATGATAGATTTATGGTTAACAGATAAATAGGTGGACGCAAACATTCAAGTAAGATTAGAGAAGAGAAAAAAAAGAAGTCCACTATGTCCACAAGTATCTGGATTAAACTTTTGTTATTGATACCATGAATCGGAATAGACACAAAGAATAAAGATTCCAAATTTACCCTGTATTCTTCCAATACCTAAGGAGATTTTTAGTTAGATTTCTTTTTCATTTCAGCACAAAAAGTAAGTAAAGTAAAGAGCTTCAGCTATTTACCGCCCATAACAGACATTCTGCGTGTGGATGTGTGTGTGTGTGTGTGTGTGTTTTGTGCTTTAGCGTGCGTGCCTATGTGTGTGTGTGTGCGCGCGCGCACGTGTATGTGCGTGCGTGTGTCTGTCTGTCTGTGTCCGTGTGCACACGAGTGCGTGCGTATGTGCGTTCTTTCGAGCACGCTATGTGTAT
>NC_134901.1:26308030-26325530 GCF_041734735.1 Babylonia areolata
GAGAGTGTTGTTTTTTGTTGTTGGTGGTGGTGGTGGTGGTGATGATGATAGTTGTTTTTCGTGTGGGGTTTTTTTTCGGGGTATGTTTGTTTTTGGGTTTATTTTTTTAGCTGTTTTTTTTTTTTTTTTTTTAGGGGGAGGTTTTTCGTTCGACACAAATACCCCAGGTGACATTCTTCTTCCTTTACCCGTACTTCCCTCCTCCCTCGGTCAAGTCTCTCCCTTCGCCACCTCCATAACCTACCTCTCTCTCTCTCTCTCTCTCTCTCTCTCTGTGACCCATCTCACTCTCTGTCTGGTCACAAGACTTGCCTGTGCTAATATCTGAACACGTTCGCGCATCATCATCATTGACTGAGCACAGCGTATTTCCTGTGTCTGGAAACTGAGAAGAATGGTAATGACAAGAACGTCAGACATAATGTAATCATTAAAAGAGTTCTCTCTCTCTCTCTCTCTCTCTCTCTCTCTCTTTCAAGTTTCCAACGACGGCTGAAATCTGAGATGTTCGTTGTCAAGCAGCGGACGAGAAACATAGTTCTCAGAGAAGACTCCAGCACTGATTGGGGGGGGCAGGGAAGGAGGGAGCTTGGTGGAAGGTGGCGGAATGGTTAAGACCCTCATCTGCCAGTACAGAGTCCGTGAAGGTCTGGGTTCGAATCTCGCTCTCGCCCTTTCTCCCAGGTGTGACTGGAAAATCAAACTGAGCGCCTAGTCATTCGGATGAGACGATAAACCGAGGTTCCGTGTGCAGCACGCACTTGGCGTAACTGAAAAAAAGGGACCAATGGCAACTAGAGTGCTGTCCAATAATGAAATAAAATGAAAGAAAATAAATAATTAAAAAATAATGAAATAATAAAATACGTAAATAGATCAAATAAATGAGTTAATAATGAATGAAATTAAAAAAAAAAAGATTAATAAAGAAAGAAAGAAATGATAACATATACAAACAAATGAATACAAACAAACGCCCATTAAAACACTGCCATTGGTTTCACGCTGCTAACAGCCCTTGCGAATCGCACCACTGACTCATGAAAACTTGGAGATCACATCATCGACCCTTGAAGATAAACGTCGCTTCTAATTTCCTTTTCAATAGATCTGACCCACACGTGGTCTGCACGTGACGCGCGGCACTGCAGCAGCCTTCAGTTGACAGTGCACAGCAGAGCAATACCTCACTGACAGCCCATCTTTCCGCCGTCTGGCCGGTGGTCCGTCGCTTTGAAGTTGTGCGCCAATTAGTTATCAGAGACCTGCTGAAGCCAAAAAGTGTGTAGGGGGGGGGGGGGGGAGGGAAAGGGGTGGAACCTTGTGTCCACACCCAATTCGCTGTCTGAGAGAAAGGGATATTAGCCGCTGGACAGGTACTGCGTGTGTGTGTGCATGTGCATAATTGTGTGGGCGGGGAGATATGTGTGTGTCTGTGTCTGTGTGTGCGTGCGTGCGTGTGTGTGTGTGTGTGTGTGTGTGTGTGTGTGTGTGTGTGTGTGTGTGTGCTCGCCTGAGAGAGAGAGAGCCCAGCCGACTGCAAAAGTCATATCAGGACTTTCAAACAAAACAAAATCAACACAACAGAACATGTGCACTGACGAGAACATCCCTCCACCCCCACCCCCATTCTCCCCCCAAAAATATATATCCAACAGAACATCCAAGGAACAATCTATCTTTGAATAAGAATGCATTCACAGAGCAGAGAAGTTGGGCGTATCTATAACTAACATTGAAGACCACAAGGGCAAAAGATACCAATGCCATTCACCAGATCACACAATTCATCACCAGAGGACTGCAGAACATAATGTTCAGAACTTAAGTAATAGTAACTTTCCAAGCACCATTTCCATGAAATCCTTCTGATCTCTGACTCCTAAGCAACGTGTCAACAAGCCTTCAAGGCGAGGACGTTGAAAATCCTTTCAGAGCACAAACAAGCAGTTTAGAAAATACATATTTCCGTAATGAGGAGAGAAAAATGGTTTGCAAAACAATACAACGCATTAGCCACGAAATGAATTCATTTCATAGCAATGCTAATGTGATTCCAGATCCTTGAAGATAACATTATCGACCAACCAGACCACTGAAGATAACACCATCGACTAATGGACCCTTCAGATAGATAACATCACTTCACGTTTCCTTTCAATAAACCTCTCCTGTCACTCGCTTCCTCACCACGTGCGGTCGGCACGTGATGCACGGTCTGCTGCCTTCTGTTGACACTGCAGCAACACAGCAACACGTCACTGACAGGCAGTCCCTAAGTCCCCCGACAGTGATCAGTAGCTTTAAAGCTGTGTGTCAGTTACTTCTTACTGAACTGCTCAGGCCCGGAAGCGTGTGTGGGAGTCGTGAGGAAAATGAATTGACGGTCTGTGCAGAACAGTTGTCTGGGGGAAAACAGAACTTCTCTGGACACAGAGAGAGAGAGAGGGAGAGAGAGAGGGACAGAATGGGAGACAGAGTGAGAATGGGAGACAGAGCAAGTGTGTGTGTGTGTGTGTGTGTGTGTGTGAATGTGGATGTGCGTGCGTGCATGCGTGTGAAAGTTTGTCAGAGAGAAGCAGAAAAAGCCTGGTAGATTTAAAGCTTGATTTGCATCAACGTCCTACCTCTTTCGCTCCTGCCGAAGTGCTTTCAACATCTTCTCTCTCTGAACATCTTCAGATCCCAAACATCCCTTACTCAACATCTGTAAATATATACTCTGGAACTCCCCATCCCCACCTCTCTGACTACCCACCTCCCCCATTCCCCATTGAAAATTTTGGTAACAGGTTCACGTATTTGTTGGATTTACCAAATGCTCAATATTTCCAGAAAAATACCATATTTCGAAACGTTTATTCTAAAAAAAAATATTTGGTGAACAAAATTATAGAAGGAAACTAAGTACCGGTTGAACGTCCTTACTGCCATAAAATGGCTTTGCAATGATGCTTAATAAAAATGAAACTGTAGGGTGGCTGGTGGTGAGGAGAGTTAAAAACCCTTTATACATCTTTTTCCTATTCACAGAATCAGGATGGCATTGGACATCTGATCTAGTGGTTAGAGTTCGATCCCCCGTTTCGACCTGGTGCTGTGTCCTTGGGAATGGCACTTTTTTCTTCACTCCATCCAGGTGTGAACGGGTGCCTGACGTTTTGCGGGGAAGTTAAAACGGCGGAAGGAGAGGACTGGGCCCCGCCTTCCTATGACGAGCACTGGACACAGTGGATATCAAAGCACTGCTTCCATGGCCGTGAAATGACAGGACTGGGTACCGCCTTCCTGTGACGAGCACTGGACACAGTCGATATCAAAGCACTGCTTCCATGGCCGTGAAATGACAGGACTGGGCCCCGCCTTCCTGTGACGAGCACTGGACACAGTGGATATCAAAGCACTGCTTCCATGGCCGTGAAATGACAGGACTGGGTACCGCCTTCCTGTGACGAGCACTGGACACAGTGGATATCAAAGCACTGCTTCCATGGCCGTGAAATGACAGGACTGGGTACCGCCTTCCTGTGACGAGCACTGGACACAGTGGATATCAAAGCACTGCTTCCATGGCCGTGAAATGACAGGACTGGGTACCGCCTTCCTGTGACGAGCACTGGACACAGTGGATATCAAAGCACTGCTTCCATGGCCGTGAAATGACAGGACTGGGCCCCGCCTTCCTGTGACGAGCACTGGACACAGTGGATATCAAAGCACTGCTTCCATGGCCGTGAAATGACAGGACTGGGTACCGCCTTCCTGTGACGAGCACTGGACACAGTGGATATCAAAGCACTGCTTCCATGGCCGTAAAATGACAGGACTGGGCCCCGCCTTCCTGTGACGAGCACTGGACACAGTGGATATCAAAGCACTGCTTCCATGGCCGTGAAATGACAGGACTGGGTACCGCCTTCCTGTGACGAGCACTGGACACAGTGGATATCAAAGCACTGCTTCCATGGCCGTGAAATGACAGGACTGGGTACCGCCTTCCTGTGACGAGCACTGGACACAGTGGATATCAAAGCACTGCTTCCATGGCCGTGAAATGACAGGACTGGGCCCCGCCTTCCTGTGACGAGCACTGGACACAGTGGATATCAAAGCACTGCTTCCATGGCCGTGAAATGACAGGACTGGGCCCCGCCTTCCTGTGACGAGCACTGGACACAGTGGATATCAAAGCACTGCTTCCATGGCCGTGAAATGACAGGACTGGGTACCGCCTTCCTGTGACGAGCACTGGACACAGTGGATATCAAAGCACTGCTTCCATGGCCGTGAAATGACAGGACTGGGTACCGCCTTCCTGTGATGAGCACTGGACACAGTGGATATCAAAGCACTGCTTCCATGGCCGTGAATGGCTAGGGAACCTTTAACTTTTTTTTCTTTTCTTCTTTTTTTACCCACTCATGGCAAAACTTCCATCCATGTTTTTCGACAACTATATGCTCTCTCTCTCTCTCTCTCTCTCTCTCTCTCTCTCTCTCGCACACACACACATACACAAACATACACACACGCGCGCGCGTGCACCGCGTACTCAATTCATGCCTCTTATTTCTGTTTCCATCCTTTTTGTCAGAACAGCCGCAGCAGTCATCAACATTTATGAATTATTTACACGCAGAAAACCACAGCTCTCTCTCGGCAAGACTGTCTGCGGGTCCCTATTCACCAGGTTAAGTGCATTAATGGCCCATTTCTCAGCCTCCTGTCTGCAGTACCATTTATAAATTCATGGCACGGCCCGCTCTTTCCACGCGAACGGCGCTGATAAGATGCTGACCTGCCGGTCGTAATTTGCCCGGTACGTTTTGTTATTGGTGAGATTGATAGCGTGAGGGTCTGTGGACATGTACGTGTGTATGGAACCGTGCGCGTGTGCTGTACGTGTGCTGTAGAGGAGTGTGTGTGTGTGTGTGTGTGTGTGTGTGTATGTGTGTGTGTGTGTGTGTGTGTGTGTGTGTGTGTGTGTGTGTGCAACCTGCTGTAGAGGGGGGTGGGGGGTGGAGAGAGACGAAGGGGGAAACAGAATGAATAACGAAGGACTGACAACAATGCAAAAAATGGACAGGAAAACTATTTGCAGAGAACCATGCATTGATACACAACCAAGCTGGAAAAATCTGCTGAACAGTTCTTCTGTATGGCACCCCAGTTACTCTCCAATGGGATAAGGGAGCAGAAGAAGAAGAAGAAGAAGAAGAAGAAATTCTGTGGAGAACGAAATTAGTGGGTACAAATACGTATTTGTATATCCACATTTTTCTCAACCTCTGCTCATTATTTTCATCTTCATTTTCATTCTGTGCATGACGCAGCATAGTGTGCTTGATAAAGGACTGACAATGATGTAACAATAGCTAATCAGCGGATCGAGGTCACAGGAAAAAATAAAAGTATGCACAGGAAAAAAAAAAAAAATCGGTGAACGACATTTTGTTCTAAGATTGAACACGAAGACACGGGCCGACTTCTTTCTTCAGCACGTGACATGTCAATGCTTTGCGCGTGTGTCTGTCGCGAGGGGTCAGTGTGGAGGACTGGAGAGGAGCGTAGGGGGAATGGGGGAGGAGGGGTGGTGAGCTGGGATTGATTATCAACTGGGTAGTTGTGTGTGACTTTGTGTGTGTGTGTGTGTCTGTGTGTCTGTGTGTGTGCGTGTGTGGTGGCGGTGTATACAAGTGCACGCGCGCTCTTACACATACACTGTTCCTCCGAAAATATACTCTCTCAAGAGTTTGGTCTGATTCGCAGACCAGTTTTAAGTTTAATTTTCAGACTATTATCTAATTCATTACGGACTAAATATTGCCCTGGTATAGACTGGGTTTGTTTCAGTGATATGACAGTTCAACATATAATTTTTTTTACTGTGATCTGATGAAGCCTTACCTGCACAAAAGTGTCATCACAAGTCAATGGGAACATTGATTTTTTTTAAACTTTTTATATTCATTATTAGTTGTTTCTCTTGTTAGATTAATAACTTCTCTTTTACGAGGTCCATTAATTAATTTTCTTTAACTGCACTTAACCATTTATTTAAAATAATCATCTTTGGTTCCCCCCTCCTTCCCCGTTTCCCCCAACTCACCATTCACCACCCTCCTCTTTTACTTTTGAAACGATAACATTCAAATGTGAAAATTGATACTTTAACAAAATGTCTACAATGAACAGTATGTATGATGGCACAAACAATATTCTATTCCATGCAGTAAATGTGTGTGAGTGCGCGTGAACGTGGTTGGTTCGACAGATGCGTACCTGCTAACCACCCCACTCAACAAATTCAAAACGAAAGCAGACAGCAAATACTCAGGGAGGCTCTCCCTTCTGAAGACACCCCTTTTCCTTGATACTCTGATCTTTATCGAAGACATAAATACAAAGAATGGATCTTTTTTTATCCATCTCCATCGCGAGAAGTAATGTTTTTTTTCCAAAGATCGTGAACATAGGGACAGGGACAAGCGATAACAGCAATGTCACACAACACCTTCGTTGTGTTCTGAAATGTTCTGATCCTGGAGCAAACCATCAATATACACCACATCAAAAGCAACTTCACAATGTACAAGGATCTTGCCGTCTGAAACTCATTTCACTTTTTTTTTCCCCCTAAGCCTGCCCACGCCATATTCTGGCATTATCCGATAAAGGTAAAACTGTGGAAATTTTACCGTGCGTACCGCTACCCCTTCCTTTAGAGCCACCCACTTCCCCAACCCCTTGTGTGTGTGTGTGTGTGTGTGTGTGTGTGTGTGTGTGTGTGTGTGTGTGTGTCTGTGTGTGTCTGTGTGTGCGTATGTGGGAGGGGGGGTTAAAAAAAAAGGAGAAAAAAAAGACAGTAACACGCACATTAACACACACAGAGTGAAACAAAGGCAAACGGAGGGTGTCTGCCATACAGACAGGCATAACCACAAGCCATGGAGGAACTGTAAGATTACAATCATGTATGCTGATCAAATCACCGAAAGATGTGACTTGGTTCGTAACTTTTTTCCCCAAAGCAGGAGAAACTCTTAAAGAAGGGGAAAAGTGCCGAGAATCTTTAGTTTGCGATCTCTGCGGGTCAGAAGCTGGACCGTTTGAATCATCGGTCATCGCAAGAGGAGGCTGAGGGATCAAATCGCTAGCAGCCTCGGACTTCCGTTTCCGTTCAGCGTCCTCGCCATTCTGGTCACCCCCTGACCTTCCAACCGGGTGCAGCTCTCCTCCTCGCCCCTCCTTTCCTCTCCCTCCATTGTGGGCGAGGGCAGCATGTTAAAAGAATACCACAAAGGCTTATGTTCAACCCTCATTAATAAAGATTTTTGTCTTGTCCTGTTTTGTCCCCCCCCCCCCCTCTCTCTCTCTCTCTCTCTTCCTCTCTCTCTGAATTTTTTTCTGCCTGTTCTTTTAGCCTCTGAGGGCTGGATGAAAGAACTTAAAAAAAGAAAGAAAAAAAAAGCAGCTACCCTCGTAAAATAAAAATCTGTTTCGTTTCGTTTCGTTTCGTCTCTCTCTCTCTCTCTCTCTCTCTCTCTCTCTCTCTCCATCCCTTCCAGTAAACGCCGAAGGACCATGTTTCTCAGTAGATGGGGAGGGTAGGGGGGAAGGGTGGGGGGTCTTCCTCTGTCTGTACGAGGATGTATGAGGAAGGAAGTGGGGTGAATAACAGAGCCCGTATAAACAATGGAGCAGTACTTTCATTTCACGTCTTTTTACACATGTGATGTCTGACAGTTGCCTGAAACAGTTGTACCTGCAAGCATGGTGACGTGTGCGAATGTCTTTTTTTTTCTTTTTTTTTTCACAGAAGTAACGGGCATTCGCTTTCTCTGTCAGCGAGTCGCTTTGTTTATCAACGAACTTTGGGTATGGCCACATTTCTTCTCCAGTCTAAATAAAATTTGGCACATAGAACAACAAGGTCCTCCAGGTTTAAAGTGGAAATACAAACACCACCTCTGCACATTTATTTAGGAGTGATTAGATTCGTATGCTGAATATGAGAGACATTCTTCACCTTGAGAACCATAATCGAAACGAAATATATACACAAGTCCCACAATGGATGTGGTCAATATTTGAGGCAAGTGTATAACAAGATATAAGCTACAAATAATCCTGCTAGAATTATATACATGTTGGTCAAATCACTGACATCTTGAATGACATCGCTTTTTGGGGAGGGGAAGGGGGGTGTGAAGGGAGGGGCAGAGGGATGACAGCTCAGAAGGTGTTTTTCTGCAGTCCTACTGACCCAGGGGGATGGCAGTCCAGTTATTTGTGTCCTGGGGAGGTAGGGGGATTTTTTGTCCTTGTGCTCACCATCATCTGCACAATGTCAGTGGCGTCACGAGTCCCCCATACATGCACAGCTAAACCTGGGTTCGTCCTTTGCTGTCCCAGTCTTGGAAGCCCACAGTACAACTATTGATGTCAGGTCGCCAGGTGCCAGATGCATTGCTTGGTTCTAACTTTTTGACAGTTAACGTGACTAAATGCCTACGTTGACCAAACTACGCCATTGGCCAGTTCCATACTACACACAGTTAGTAGCGGGTTACGACCATACTAGGCTCTTCCGTCCGAGCAATGCAACTGGTTCCAGGAGGCTAAACACCAGAGATTCTGCACTGCTGCTGAGTCACTTTGGTGGTGTTCATTTGTGCCTGTTCTGATTCAGTATACCAAGGACACCATCTACTTAACCCCCTACTGAAGACAACAATAGCGAGGCTAAGTGAGCGTCTCCTCCAGAGAGGAGAGGTGGGAGGATCTTAAGTTGGCAGCAGCCTTGGACATCAGTTTCTGCTCTGCTCCGTTGCTGTGTCATTCGCTTGATCTTTCAGCTAAGCACAGCTCTCTCTCTCTCTCTCACACACACACACACACACACACACACATAATTGCACCAGTGACACACTTCTTTCTGCATGAAGAAGTATGGAGAGCCTTCGACTCATCCTATGACATGTCAACTGGCATGGAGGTTAAAAACCTTAGCGTTGTTAGCTCAAAATTATGGAGATTTACAGGATCGAACCATGGCTGGATAAGAGCCTTCCCCAACACTTCCCTCCCTTCCTCATACTCCCCATTCCATCCCCCACAACCCCCTTTTTTTCTTCTTTTTTTTCAAAGAAAAGGGTTCTCCTCTTCCTTTCCATGGGCATGTTTATTTTCGTCTTTCATGGTAGCGCGTGTTCTTTCCCTCAGCCTCCTCCGTCCTCCATCCCCATTATCAGCTCACCCTCTGCCGACCTTTCCGTCTCTGCCAAGCAAGTTAAGTGGACACATAAATCCGCTGAACTGACGCCGATGGTATCCGCGTATTTTGCTTGGCTCCCGCTACTTGACGGTGTAATTGCGTCTTGGACAAAGCATGTTTACAGTATGCGTGTGGGTAAGAGCGACGCGTTTGTGTGCGTGCTTACGTGTATGCCTGTGTGTGTGTGTGTGTGTGTGTGTGTGTGTGTGTGTGTGTGTGTGTGTGTGTGTGTGTGTATTCAAATGTACGCCTATGCATGACGGAATTCCCTGTCCAGTAAAACGTCATTATAATGAAAATACTTACAAATATAACAGCAAGCGAAAACACAAACAAAAGAAAAGAAATCCAGAACTTTCGGTAAGAGGCTGTATATATTCACCACAGATGACAGAAGAGTTCATATATGATGTCTCCACATCTCATATCGAGTTTTTAATAAAAACTGTTTATGATGTGAGCATTTCGAACTAAAACACTGCATTCACAGCAGTCAATACTCCCCAAGATGCTTTTTGGCTGTCCAGCATATGGAAAACCGTCCATCGATGGCAACATCATTGTGAATGATTGGCCAACTTTCTTCCCTTCCTGCCGTCTTTTACTCTCTTACATCTCTCCACCAACCGCCTCCCTCTTCCTCCTCTCTTCTCCCTTCCCTCTATTTATGAAATTCTCCCAGTCTGTTTAACAGCACACATATGAGAGTGTCTTGCCCCCCTCACGTGAGGCTGAATGACACACTAAATAAACAAATCATCTGCATCAGGGCACTGGATACGAATGATTACGTGAACTCATACGGCAGTCATGAATACCACAAACATGCCTCTGATTACATTTCATAAACGAACAAAACAAGATTTCAACCACCGACTAAGAAACGTGGCTTGTAAAGTTTCGATCTGAAAAACTTTATCAGCACAGATGAGATTCTAAAATTTTGAAATTTACTGGCAACAGGGGGTTGGAGGGGGGGGGGGGGTGCAGTTTGAAGCTGGTTTAAAAGGCATTTGGAAGGCTCTCCAACAATTAAAAATAGAAAATTTCATCTAAAAGTATTTCAAAGATGCGTGATGAATCACTGATTTGGTTGAGTAAGCAGACATATAAAGCATAAATATGTGTACACAAACTCATAAAATTGCAAACTTTACATTTTGTACAGATCTGGAATGGAGAAGAATTCTCCATGTAAGCTAAATAGAAGTACTCATGAAACTAAGAAAGATAGAATGTGAGTGTTGTTTTCAACTGCATTGCAAAATTGCAATGCATTTGTAACTGTGGGGGGGGGGGGGGAATGGGTTGGGTGCTGACAACAATGCAATGGCCCTTGCTCCAGTGGAACAAGAACCACGTAATGTGTTCAGCTTCTGAATCTCTATGTGTGTGTGTGTGTGTGTGTCCAATTCTGTCAACTCATGACTATTCAATCTTCTATCTGCAGTCATATTGTCGACTGCTGTGTCATCGGCTGACGTAATTTCAGCACAATGACGTCAATGCTTCCTTTTTTTCTTTTTCTTTTTTTTTCCTTTTTTTTTCCCCGTGCGTGCATGCGTACGTGCCTACGTGGGTATGTGTGTGTCGTTTGTTATTCGCAGTTTTGGTCTAAAAACGTGTCAAGGAGAGATTGCCTGTCAGGATCGGCATTTTGACAGCTCCGGACTTTGTGAACCGCCATGGTCAAGTAGTAGTAGTGACTGGTTTTTTGGCCTTAGACCTCATGGCCTATTTGTGTCCCCTCATTATTTTCAACTTTGCTTAGGTCTGATTGCATGTTTATCTTATAAAATAACATTATATTCAATCTACACTAAAGAAAAGGTCTTTCAATTTAGGGTCTTCATCTAGGAATGTTTTAAAGCTGTTGATATCTGGTGCATATTTTGTGTTAGTAGGTAGCGCAGTCCAAAAATTAGCAATTCTGAAAGCAAAACAAAACCTCCGTTTGTTAATATAGCAATGCCTGATAAAAATCTTGCTTTCATTATTTCTAGTGTAATCAACTTCTGAGAATTTTGAAAAGAGCATGCACATTAATATCATCATAATTATGGAATATCTTTAAAAATTGAATTAGGTCTCCTCTGATCCTCCTTCCTTTGAGTGAGTGTAATTGTAGATTATGTAAACTTCCTGTACAGTTCAAGTTTTTGCACTCTCTCAGGATTTTAGTAGCTCGTCTTTGTACATTTTCAATCATTTTTTTTTTTACTATTTCTTGAGATGAGGACTCCAAATCACATTAGCGTATTCAAGATGGGGCCTAACAAATGCTTTATATAACTTGATAAATGTCTCCTTTTCTAGAAAGGTAGAAGTTCTCCTGATGAGTCCCATCATCTGATTTGCTTTGTCCACAACTCTCTGGATGTGAGGATCAAAGGATAAATCTTTATCAAAGAAAAGAGGCCGAATAAGGCGCTAAAGCTAACACAAACTAACTTTACCTTTCGATCATGCATAGGAACTCAAAGACACTTCAGTGTTAAAGGAGGAAAAGGACATGGATATAGACTCACAGTTATGTCAGCCTTCCTTATCATATTCGTGCATCTGATTCTATTTCTGCTTTTCGCTCATCACTAAAGACTAATCTTTTTAAAACCTATCTATAAGTACTCTCAGCTTCCTTTTCTCCAACACCACCCATGTCAGCTCAGTTTGGATGTATGTAGAGTGGGAAAGGGAGAGTGTGAATGGGGGGAGGGTTTTTTGAGTAAGAGTGGCCATGAATGTTTTATGTTACTTGTAATATTTTTGACTCACTTGTGTAAACAAAGTGAGTCTATGTTTTAACCCGGTGTTCGGTTGTCAGTGTGTGTGTGTGTGTGTCCGTGTGTCCGTGGTAAACTTTAACATTGACATTTTCTCTGCAAATACTTTGTCAGTTGACACCAAATTAGGCATAAAAATAGGGAAAATTCAGTTCTTTCCAGTCATCTTGTTTAAAACAATATTGCACCTCTGGGATGGGCACAAAAAAATTAAAAAATGAAGCCTAATTATATGCAAACTGCATTTACTGTTATATTTATATTTTTTGTATTCTCTAAACTTGGCACTTTGATCTGATATTCTGACCCAACAACAAGAGCAGTCACTATTATCATTTTTTATTCAAACAGGAACTTCTTTTGCTGAGCATGGAAGTTTTATTTATTTTTGCAAACGTTTTGGTGCAGATAATAAAAAAAAAGGGAAATTACTCTGTAATTAATGCTAGGGGACTTAACTTGCTTTAAACTGATCTTTGTCATCTTAAACATTACATTTTGAAATTATACTCAATACATAAAAAGCTTGAATTTTTTTAAGTGCATCACAAGTGAGTCTTGAAGGCCTTTTCTCTCTTGCTCTTTCATGTAAAGCACCCTGGGCTCTTAGTGAGAAAGGGCGCTATATAAATGTACAGTATCATTATTATTAAGGCGTCTTTACTCCAGTCTATAAACGGAGAACGATCTTTTTCAAGCAGGCAGCAAGACAGGGGCTTTTATCGCAAGGTTCATGAACACCAATAGCTGCACTACTCCTGCCACAAGAGACTGAGTATCAAGTTTGCGCTTTTGATTTTGAAAGCAAAACTTGAATCCTTGCACGGCGTTTTCTAGTTGTTACTTTCAATTATCAACACAATCCTAGGCTTTTCAGCCAACTAAAAAAATCAAACAGGGTGTGTGATGAGGAAAGATTTTTAGTTTTTACACTGGCAAGAAAATCTAATCAGAAAACGGGAAAGGACAGTAATTTGAATCAAAATCATGGGCAATAAAATGGGTCAACTCAAATAAGACGTGAAAGGGAAAAGTAAATCCAAACATAAATAGTTTCATTTGTAAAACAACCTCAGTGCAAAACAAATGATAAAGAACTCCGAACGATGGCACTAAATTTCTTGCTAGTCATCCACAAGGGCGTACAAAGACGGATTCCAGACAAAACGAGTTACGGCCATTTCGTTTCCAGAGGATTCATCATGTTTGCTTTCTCTGATTGCCAACTGAACTGGATGAAAAGACTGAAGGGGTTTGCGGCTGGAAAGACTGTCTGCGACAGACTGTGGAAGATCAATGCCATTCTTTTCTTGTGTTTGGCAGAGTCGGGAAACTTCCTGTTTGTTTCTTAAGTAGTATTAGTAACAGTGGCCGTTTTATGTGGATGTGACAGCGAGCCAGTTCGTTCTACATGTGATCTGCTGAGTATGTGCAAGCGGATGAGAATCAGTCCAGCGTTCAGCCCCACTTGCTGGCAGCTGTGTGTCTTCTTCCTCTCAGTAGATAGTGTCAGACTGATTGTTCTTCTTTCAAACTAAGACTCCCTTTTGATCATGCATAGGAACTCAAAGACACTTCAGTGTTAAAGGAAGAAAAGGACATGGATGCAGACTCACAGTGATGCCAAGTACAAGTGTTTTGTGGCAAAAGAAAAACCTCCGAGATTTTGGACGTGATCAGTGCTTACACACCACGCCATGACTTTCCCCCCAAAAGCCGTGACTGATGAACACGAGAGTTACAGAGTGAGTGCCCCCACGCTTTCTCGCGTGGTAATTCCCCTTTACTCTATCAAACTTATCCTTTGTAATCAGGAGTGGTTTCTTGTCTTTTTTGAACACAAATCTCAGAAAAATGAGAGAGAAGAAGAAGAGTGAGGTGGTGGGGACGACCATGATAATGAAAGTGACGTAAGTGAACACATTGACAGGGTGACACTTGATCATTTTAAAGACTTTGTGCGTGCGTGCGTGTGTGTGTGTGCGCGCAATTGAGAGAAGGCACGGCAAAGGAACGACCAGGCTTTTCCCGTGAAGTGAGAAAAAGCGTCGGGACGAATGGAAGCTACAATTTCCACCAATGACAAAGTATTCTCTCTAAAACCTGCTGCTTAGCACAAGACGTGCTTTGACACTGTATGGGTCAGCTGCAATGTCCACAAAGGACAAAAGGTTTTCTCTATATGTCGCAGTTCAAAACAGAAAGTGTTTCAATATTGTGATAGGTAGGTAACGGATTCATTCTATATCCTGCTGTTCAACACAAAGTGCTTTGACACTGTGACGAGTAGCAAGATAACTCTCTTGACAAACACTCACGTATCAGTCTTTAACTTCCTTCTATTTGCATACCAGGCCAGGAGTAACATTAGACTGTATTAACTTAAACAACTATTGTGTCCGGTTTTGTTTGTTGTTTATGTTTTGTTTTTTTGTTTTGTTTTGTTTTGTTTTGTTTGTTGTTGTTGTTTTTTTGTTGTTGTTTTTTTGTTGTTGTTTTTTGTTTTGTTTTGTTTTTCTTTCGAAACTCCACAACTTTCTGATGAATTCACATTTCTGATGTATTCCCGAGCTTGTTCGAATGCTGAAAAAATATTCGTCTGTTTCAGGGATTTTATAGACCCGAACATCTTTGGAAAGTTTACTTCTGACATTTAAGTAATTGTATCGTAAAGGTGTGCGTATTCAACTATTTAATCCAGACTTCACTCCAGCACAAAACGCATTTTCCGTCTTTCACAATGGATTTGCAGTGTCGTTTGAGTCTATGGTCTGAAGACAAAAGGAAAGAACTCCTGAAGAGGCCTGCTTCTGAGCTGACGATTCGTACAATAATATGTAGAAAAAGCAAGATTAAAAACCAACATGATTTGGTATTTCGTTTCTTAAATTCGGTTTCTCTTAAAACAAAAAAACAGGGTGAAATATGATGAACCTTTGGAAAAAAAACAACAACGCCATGATATCTTCATATTTTTATTTGTATTTCTTTTTATCACAACAGATTTCTCTGTGTGAAATTCGGGCTGCTCTCCTCAGGGAGACCGCGTTGCTACACTACAGCGCCACCCATTTTTGACTCACTTGTGTAAACAAAGTGAGTCTATGTTTTAACCCGGTGTTCGGTTGTGTGTGTGTATGTGTGTCTGTGTGTCCGTGGTAAACTTTAACATTGCCATTTTCTCTGCAAATACTTTGTCAGTTGACACCAAATTTGGCATGAAAATAGGAAAAATTCAGTTCTTTCCAGTCATCTTGTTTAAAACAATATTGCACCTCTGGGATGGGCACAAAAAAATATATAAAAGAAGCCAAATTATATGCAAACTGAATTTACTGTTATATTTATATCTTTTTTATTCTCTAAACTTGGCACTTTGATCTGATATTCTGACACAACAACAAAAGCAGTCATTTTTATCATTTTTTGTTCAAACAGGAACTTCTTTTGCTAAGCAATGAAGTTATATTTCTGGTGCATGTCTTTGTTGCAGATAGTAAAAAAAAGGGAAATTAATCTGTAATTAATGCTAAGGGGTTAATTTGCTTTAAACTGATCTTTCTCATCTTAAAAATTACATTCTGAAATTATACTCAATACATAAAAAGCTTGTGTGTTTTACTCTCAATGTACAGGGCTTTCACTATGTTCATTCGCCCAAGTGGTCTTTTTCCGAAAATACTAAAATCAATACTACGAGTGGACTTTATAGATCTATTGGCTGAGCCCTGAAGGTCATGGGCAAAAATCAATTGCTTACACATACTTATACATATTCAAAGCGCGTGCTCATATTCCTCGCGAACGCGAAGGTCGCCATTTTGTTTCAAGTTGTTGACCTGCCCGTTCAATCCTATATTCAATCGTCAATACACGATAACATGTGATGGAAAGTTGGAGAAGGAGATCGTTAAATATTTATTCAAAGAAAGATTTGTGAACGCCTCATCACTTACTGGATTGTGCCACCAAACTGCCATAAAAATATCAACAAAATCAGTCGGAATTCACAGTTAAACATAATAAACCATGAGAGTTAATACCCTTGATGAAACGTAAAAATTTCCAGTCACATGTTATTAGTTTAACTCTCTCCATACGAACGGCGAAAGAGACGACGTTAACAGCGTTTCACCCTAATTACCATCATCAAAATATTGCAAGCGGAAGGCTCTTATACTGAAGACGTGAATGTTGACAAAGAATACCACAATTCTGACGACGGAAGCTAAAGGTTGGGTCATTCAGACACCCACTGGACATCCGAGGGGTCTGTGTAGAGGAGAAGAGAGGACTGGCCGTACTGAGTGAGTTAACAAAATACTAAATTTTCATATCAACTTTAAAACTATAAAGCTATAATAAACATAAAGAGAAACTGAATCGACCGTGTCGTATATTCCCTGAGGATGTAACAAAACTTGTACATCTATCAAGATCCAGAGAAAACGGCTAAATGTTGCAGTGTGATTGCGGCGATAGCCACGTCTCCTTTACCGCGGACTTAAAAAGAAGAATTTTCAATTGCCCTTAAAGATTTTTGAATGCCCAAGATACACCAGAATAATATGATTTAAACAGCATTCTGAGTGGGAATACCACAATCGATTTATCGCCCTTTTAAAAAAGCATGTTTAAATGTTAAATTTTTGAACGTCGGTTAAGGAGCCAGGATAGTGTATTGGGTAAGAAGACAGTTTCTTCTCATATGATTCCTTTACTGGATCTAGCGTGTGTCACAAGTGAGTCTTGAAGGCCTTGCCTCTCTCGTTTTGTTTTGTTTTTCCTGCGTGCAGTTTTTTTTATTTGTTTTTCAAATTGGAAGATAGTAATAGGCTCGACGTGTAAAAGTGAAGGTTAAGGGAAAGGAAAATTCAGTACTTAGTCAGCTGATGATCCCTCTTCAGCGTTTTGTTTGTTCTGCTTCTTGAGTGCATTGCATCAGCTGCTTTTCGATTTTCCCAAACAATGACAAAATCTTTAAGCATCATTTGATCAAACTTTTAGCGCGTCCTTTGGTCGCCTGGAAACAACAGTATCTAAACTTCCAATCTTACTGGGTTTTTGCTCACGCCTTTTCTCTTACAATCGATAAACAAGGCAAAGACCACCACGAATGGTTTACGTTGTTCTCAAGCCAGATGCGTAGAAAACTGATAGTCGTCCAGACTGTCCGTCCTTCGACAGCCACTTTCTGCTGTTGCCGCCTGACCCCAACTTGTCAGAATTACGATAAAGAAGCACAAAGTATGACGCGTGTCTCTCGCACCCACCACCACCGTCACCACACTGTGACGTCGTTAAGAGCAGACCAGCACAAACGGCAGAAAATTCTACGCGCATCTGTGCATTAAGAAGCACTCCCTGACTCATCTCGTTATACACATTCCGGCGGTACCGCAAGGCCCCGCCCCCTATCGCCTGGCCCGGTTGAGCATCA
>NC_134901.1:26328030-26390530 GCF_041734735.1 Babylonia areolata
CGTTGAGGTGTTATCACCGTCGTCCTGTTGATACACTCTTCTGGACGATATTCGTTTTCCGGTTTTTTGTGGGGTTTTTTTGGTTTTTTGTTGGGTTTTTTTTTGTTGTTGTTGTTTTTTGTTTTGTTTTTTGTTTGGGGGGTGGTTGTTTTTGTTTGTTTTTTTTGTTTTTGTTGTTGTTGTTGGGTTTTTTGGGGTTTTTTTTGTTTGTTTTTTGTTGTTGTTTTTGTGTGTGGGGGGGGGTTGGGGGGGTTTGATTGTTTGCTTCACTTTTTTTTCTTTCTTTTTTTTTTTTTTTTTTTTTAATATCCCAACCCCGTCCTTCCTGTCTGGCAAATACAAACCCTCGTCAGTCGGAAGCGTTGTCGTTTTCCTAGTTCATGTCTGTAAAACACGCTGTGAGATACGTGTGTCTTCTTTCCTTTCATGATTCGATTCCCTGCACAGCTCTTCATCCTTCCCCTACCCCCCCTCCCCTCCCCCCCCCCCCCACCCCCCTCCCCTTCCTTCTTCCTATCACGGTGGACTCGGTAATGAAAATCATCAATTGTTTAAGAATCACACACGCCACTGTCCTAGATTCTGTCTTTTCACCACATTCTGTGACAGTTTTCTCCTCTTTCTTACAGTTCTCAGTTCCATACCACCACCCACCCACCCATCCACCTCAATCACCAACCCCCCACCCCCCTACAACCCTCCCGCCCCCCCCCCCCCCCCCCCCCCACTCCTCCCCCCGGAACTCCCTTACAAACCCCCATCTCCCTACAACGCTCCCTCGGCGCCCTCCCCTCCCCTCCCCACACAAACTTCTTCCATCCTCGCGTTTTGAAGCTCTTGGTACACTTGCGAAAGGAAAAGGTCGATCCCCGCCGTTGTTAGTGTTCTCTTCCCCCTCTGTACAGTACGTTGTGTCAGATTTATCTTTCTTCTTTCTTTCTTTCTTTCTTTCACATACCTATATTTTCTCCCCTCCCCCCAGTCTTCTTCCCTACTTTCCTCTTGTCTTCTTTTACTTGTTTTTGTTTTGTTTTTCAGTATCGTTTTCATCATGTCTGACACTGCTAACCGTCTCACGTGAGGCAGTTAAAATCTTAAAGACAACTGTGAAGAAAAAAAAAAGTACCATGCGATTTGATATGTGCAACACAACTGACACAATGCAGAACTCTTGCTAATTGAAATCACGCGCTCGAACCGTTTAATCTCGAGACAGTGAAAGCAAACTAATGTCCTGAAATGTGCAGCAAAATGTAATATCAGACAATACAAAATAGGCGACAGGCAGGAAGGCAGGATGAAAGAAAGAACGAATGAAGGAGAAAAGAAAAAATTTGAAAAGAACAGAATATAAATGAAAGAAAAGTAAAGCAAATAAAGAAAAAGAAAGGGAATGAAAGCAAAGAAAGGGAAAGAAAGCAAAGAAAGGGAAAGAAAACTCACACAAAACCAGGTCTTGACAAGTAGGTATCAAATATGCATGTTGACATTCAAAAACTCTCAAAAGCCGTCGGGGTTGTTGAGAAACTGTAATTATAACAACTGAGAGTTCTTTTCCAAGTCGCAAAAGAAAAAAAATGTTGAATTGTTCTTGAATTGTTCACCATTCCCACCCCTCCAAAAAAAAGGGTTTTACTTCTCGTGTTCACTACATCCTCAGAATTTCCAGAAATAGTTTCCTTCGTATCTTACGAGATTTACGGTGAGATTTAGATCTGACCTGTTTTGGTTACCGATATCTCTCTCTGTCTATCTATCTTTCTTTCTTTCTTTCTTCTTTTCTTTCTTTCTCTCTCTTTCCCTGATTTGTAATGAATGTGATGCTATATGTTTCTTCCTTTCTCGTTCAATTTTATGTGATGTTATTTGTAATCTATTTGTTTACATTTTTTTCCCATTTTTCTCCTTTTAAGGGCTGGATGAAAAAAAACAACCAACATTTTTGCTTATTATATTATCTTCAGAAATAAAATTCTCTCTCCCTCTCTCTCTCTCCCTCCCCTCCTCTTCTCTTCTCCTTCTCTTCCTCCTCCTCCTCCTCCTCCACCCTGCCCATCCTCACCCACACCTCTTGTGCCCCTTCCTTCCCTCCCTCCCTCCCTTCCAACATTATCCGTTTTAGTCAGTCACTATTTCCAGTCACTCCATCACGATGGTCGTTGAAGTCATAAACACACGCCTGAATTATTTACGCTCAGAAGACGGCAGCAGTCTGGGGCCCCCTATTCTCCAGCTTCAGTATGATAATGGACCATTCCCCAGCGTCCTGTCCGCAGTAACATTTACAAACACACGGCACAGTCCCAGCGTGCAGTTTCGTCTTCCGCCCGCGCTTACAACACTTTAAAAAAAAAAAAAAAAAAAAAAAGATGTCGCTGGTCCATTTCTGAACTGACGGTTATCGTTCTTTGTGGGGGTCAACGACACAGGGCTCTGAGTTCTGTTTATATGTTGGGGGAGTGGAAGGGGGTTGGTGGGGTCATGAATTCTTACTTCCATTGTGCGTGTGCATCTTCTTGTAGTGCGGATCGTGTAAATGTGTGTATCGGTATCAGTAGCTCAAGGAGGCCGTCACTGCGTTCGGACAAATCCACATACGCAACACCACATCTGCCAAGCAGATGCCTGACCAGCAGCGTAACCCAAAGCGCTTTGTCAGGCCTTGTGGGAAAAAAAAAAGAAAGGTAAATAAAAATCTAAATTAAAAAATAGATATTTTTTCAAAAATAAAAAAAAATAATTATAAATGATGATAATTATGATTATGATGATAATAATAATCATGATAATGATGATGATATAAATAAAGATAAAATAAAAAGACAATAATGATAATAAATAAACAGATATGCAAATGTAAAACACACACACACACACACACACACACACACACACACACATGTATAATAGATATGCAACAAACATGCAGTTTCACAAAACGTACACGAGCCCCGACACACACACACACACACACACCTATACCACCACAACCACCACCACCCCACACACACACACACACACGCATATGTATAAATATATATATGCAATGTAAATGTGTGTATATGTGTATGTATGAGAATTTGTGTGTGTGCGAGAGTGGTACACACTTCCCTTTTTAGCAGATTCGTATCTATGTGCACGTGGAAAGGCTTGTGCACGTATGTAGGTCGGGGCCAGGGACTGAATACGCGCGGGGGGGGACGGGGGGGGAGGTGGAGGGGGCGGGGACACGAGTGCTGGTTCGTGGAGAGTGCTGGGGAGTGTGGAGGGATTATGACCGTACTTGGAATTGTGCATCATTTAATTGTTTATATATATATATATATATATATATATATATATATATATATTTAAAAAGTAGGTACCTGAATATTTAGTCATCAGCCCCATCCACATATAATATGCAGCTTCTGTTCAAACGTGTGTGTGTGTGTGCGTGCGTGTGTTTGTGTGTGCTTACACATCTGTATGCGTGAGGATAATGTCTGTGTCATTGTATATGCGTGCGTGTGTGCGTGTGTGTGTGTGTGTGTGTGTGTGACAAACATATATGCGTGCATGCATGAGTACGCACATATCCGTGTGCCTGTGGATCATCATGTGTGTCTGTTTATACATCTCTGTGTTTATGTATGACACATATCCATAGACAAAAACAAAAAGAAAGAGGAGAGAGAGACTGACACGTAGATAGAAAAACAAAAAACAAACTAGAATCCCTTCTGCCTGTGATCATGGACTGACAGCATCAAAAATAGAATAGAATAGAATAGAATTTGTCTTTATTACCAAGTGTACCGGGGTCACAAGGAATATGGGGGCGGGGGGGGGGGGGCAGTACAAAACAAGATACGAATATAAACCGAAAATCATACACAAACACAGATACAGTAGAAATAAGATACATACAAGTGCATATCGATATAAAAACTTGTACACACACACACACACACACACACACACACGTTTGAACAAAAGCTGCATATTACATGTGGATGGGGCTGATGACTAGATATTCAGTTACCTACTTTATCACTCGCCAGACTGCTGCCAATTCCCTGGACCCGGAAAGAAACCTGCCATCCCAGTGCAAGTTTCAAATGTTAAATAAATCGTAGATTCCATCGGTAAATAACATATTTCATAACCGTAATTATAACCACTGAAAATACGGTGTGGAGACAACACCGTGCTGAGCAATCTCGATTCCCAGACAAATTCCGGGTGATTAAAAAAAAGGGAGAAGAAAAGAACAGATATCTGCATAGTTTAACGTGAAGGGAACGAGAACGACAAGTTTCCATGCGGCACGTTCGAAATAGACTATTGCTCCACCAATGCGTCCCAAGTTCTTCATGAAAATATAAGCAGTCATTAAACAGATGCTATTCTGGCAAATTGTCCACATCTTCCAGAAACAGAGTCAGACAGAACGCAGGACATGACGCAAAATCGCCGTAAACTTCTGAGAGAACAAGCCATTTGGTGCAGATGCATGTTAATGTGCATATATAGTTTCAGTTACGTCTGCACGTGATTATCGTCACAGTATTTTTGTCATATACTTGACGCAGACCTCAGTGGGGTCTGTCATTACGGAGGCGGGAGGAAAGGTGCGTTAAAGAAGAGGGGGTGTCCCGCCACACATATCGGTGATTGAAGACATTTTGTTAAAGTATTTATGAATACATTTGAGTACTATCGGTTAGAAGGGGTGGGAGATGTGAATGAATGGAGAGTTGGGGGAAAATGGGCAAATGAGTGTGAAATGAGGGCGAAATTTGAAAAAAAAGATATCTAAACACAATTACAGGAAAGGACTTCGTAAAAGAGAAGTCGTTAAACTGACAAGCGAAACAACTGATAATGAATGCAAATAGTCAAAAACATCAAGGTTCTCAGTCACTTGTGAAGACACACTTTCGTGTACATAAGGCTTCATCAAGCTACAGTAAAAATTTAAAAAAAAATAAAAAAAATAAAAATTATATGCTTAATTGTCAGGTTACTAAAGCATATGCACTTGACATCAGAACAATACTTGGTTTATTTTAATTATGAGCTGAAACTATATATGCACATAAACATGTATCTGCACCAAATGTTTAAGAAGACATACAGTTAAAAAATGTTCAAAAAACAAAATAAATAAATCGATGAATGCTTTTTGACTCACTTCTGTAAACAGAATGAGTCTATGTTTTAACCCGGTGTTCGGTTGTCTGTGTGTGTGTGTGTGTCCGTGTGTCTGTGTGTCCGTGGTAAACTTTAACAGTGACATTTTCTCTGCAAATACTTTGTCAGTTTACACCAAATTAGGTATAAAAATAGGAAAAATTCAGTTCTTTCCAGTCATCTTGTTTAAAACAATATTGCACCTCTGGGATAGCCACAAAAAAAAGAAAAAGAAGAAGCCTAATTATATGCAAACTGCATTTACTATTATATTTATATTTTTTGTATTCTCTAAACTTGGCACTTTGATCTGATATTCTGACCCAACAACAAGAGCAGTCATTATTATCATTTTTTGTTCAAACAGGAACTTCTTTTGCTAAGCATGGAAGTTTTATTTATTTTGCAAACGTTTTGGTGCAGATAGTAAAAAAGGGAAATTACTCTGTAATTAATGCTAGGGGACTTAATTCGCTTTAAACTGATCTTTCTCATCTTAAACATTACATTTTGAAATTATACTCAATACATAAAAAACTTGGATTTTTTTTAAAGTGTATCACAAGTGAGTCTTGAAGGCCTTGCCTCTTTTGTTTTTCATGTTGTTCAGGAAGATTGTGACAGATTTCTTCAGTATGTGATTTTGGATACAAAGCGAGTGCGCCTTGTGTGTGTGTTTATCCCCAATACAACATTACTGCAGCTGCACTAATGGGGGCGAATTTTTTGTACCCATAAAATGTCCAAGTATCAACGATTAACCTCTGGTAAATTCACTATGTCATTTTTGTTAATATGTTTTTATTTCCATTGATAACTTTTCACATCGATGGATTATAACGTTCTTTGTTATATCCCACCCAGCATCATCACCATGACAACAATAACAAAAACCTCCTGTAGTGATCTTGATTCCAAAGAAGGACAATTTTCAGCCACTTCTTTTTTTTTCAACTATTCATAATTGGGTGAAACATTCCATACAGACCACGTGAACACCACCTCTAAAATGTCATCCTGACTTGACCACATCCACAGAAGAATATTATACATATTCTCCATCTTTTATTACTTGATATAACTTTCCAGTAATAGCAGAATTATCGATCTTCAAAAGTTCATAACCACAAAGAAAAAAAACGAGCCGTACCTGTGCTAATGGAGCGGGTTGTAATATTCTAATAACGGAGCAAGTCATTAAAACACAACATCAAAAGCGGCTGCACCACGTTAAAGGCTACCGTTGTCGGAAACTCGTCTCGCTCGACTCTTTCCTGAAGCCGATCCACAATGTATGGATTGGGGTTGTGTGAAAATGGACTGAAAAAAAGAAGAAAATTTACCCCCATCCCTTCTTTCCGAGCCTCCTCCATCACCATCCCAAAACTGTTCTCCCCTTCTATATGTGTGTGTTTTCTTGTGGTGAGTGAATGAGTGAGTGAGTGAGCAAGTGAGAGTAAGAGAGAGACAGAGAATGTGTGTGTGTGTGTGTGTGTGTGTGTGTGTGTGTGTGTGTGTGTGTGCTGTGTGTGTGTGTGTGTGTGTGTGTGTGTGTGTTCTGTATGTGTGTGAGTGTGTGTGAGAGAGAGAGAGGGGGGGGCGTGTGCGCGGGTTTGTGTGTGTGTGTGTGTATGCGTGCGAGTGTTTGTGTGTGTGTGCGTGTGTGCAGATGTTATGTGTATTGGACGGGGGCTAGGAAAAACACACACAACCTAATCAGAGCGAGGAGTGGCAAGCGAACAGAGGTATCCTCTGCGACACACACACACACACACACACACACAATGGATGCAGTATGGGGTTTGCTACGTTTTCTTCTTCGATTCGGATGTGATGAACAATCAGATCACCCCACAACCTCCATCCCCAACACAACTTGTGGCGCCGCACAGGAGAACATCGTTCAAACGATGATGTTTTGGGGGGGTTTTGTGGTTCATCCGACTATTTCAAGTGTCGCTCCAATTTCGGACATTGATAAATGAATCATTTCCTAATCTCACGGAAAACATTTCCGACACCCTAACGTCCCTGAAAAAGACTGTGAGTGGATGCGAACAGTTTGATTTCACAAGAAGAAAAAGAAATATGGAGTCTCCCGTCGGACCGACGGATGAGTAGGCAGGCAGGCCTATCTGTCGGTGTAAAAAAAAGAAAACAGAAGAAAAAGAATATTTTAGAAATAAATACCCTTGTTAGGATTCGATTCCACAATCTCGACAATTTGAACATTCCCTCTAGAGTCTGTCTCATTTCCAAAACAGCCAATAATTACTTCCTCTGAGCTATCAGCAGCTGTATCACTTCCAGGCAGCTGCTGGCCAGGTCCTGAATTAAGCAGGAGATCCACTCAAAACTGCTGTCGACATCAGCCAGACATGGCGACTGTGAAATGTGGCCAAACTCTGCCTGGTCAATGATGAAATGCGTTCGTGCTTAGCAGTTTTTGCTCTCTTTTTATCAGATTCATTTTTCTTAATTCAAACATAGACCAGGGTTTCCTGTAAATATCCTTCCACCCTGTCATCACTACCACCAAACCTTTTTCGTCTGATATCACGTAAAGTGAAATGTCGGTGTTCAGCAGTGAAACAGATATTGATCGTTGTGACAGCTATAAACACACAAGTATTTTATTTCAAATGACGATTCTTAGACTGACCATGAAGAAGTGTCTTCACTTTAATGGGTACATTTAAATGCTAAGTTGCATCAAATTCTAAGTAGGTCAGATTATTCAACTGACCTATATTCAACAAGCAAGAAGCCTATACAGTATCATTATTCAAGCATGCTGATCAAACCACCAATATCGTGAACGATATGACGTGTGTGTGTGTGTGTGTGTGTGTGTGTGTTTGTGCGTTTCCATGGCAGATGAGCGAGAAAGATCGAGGCGGAGATGGGAAAGCCAGATGCTGAGGAGTCTATATTTTTGTGGGTCAGAGGGACAGTCCAATTATCTGTGTCGGGGCGAAGTGGGGAACGGTGCTATCAAGTTGACAGTAGCTGCGAACATCCGTTTCCGTTCAGCATCCATGTCATTTGGGTTTTCTTGCTGGTGTGCAGCTCTCTACCCACCCCACCCCGTCTCTATCACTCCCCCCTCCGCCCCCTACAAATGCACCAAGATAATGCTTTCTCCCAATTTTGTCTTCAGATGAAGGGCAGGGGAGGGGATAAAGGGGGGAAGGGGTGTCCCCTGTCTGTACGACGAAGGAAGTGAGATGAATGGCAGTGTTTGCATGAATGTAGTTAGGCCTGCATGGGCTTGCATGCATGGCGGTGTGTGTGTTTATCAACGAACGTGCTTTTTTTCTTGTTATATACCCTGTTTATGCAGGAGGAGTGCGTACAGAAATCGCTGACTCTGTTGATTTGTCTGTTTATCATCAAACGTGCTTTTCGCTTGTTAAACTCCCTGTTTATACAGGAAGTGTGGGTACACGTTGTCTGTCTCTTGTCTGTCTCTCTCGTCTTTCTCTTCCTTCTCGCTCTCTCTCTCTCTTTCTTTCTTTCTCTCATGGGCACGTAATTGCACCAGACCAGTATTCTCCCCCTGGGTGGAGTGACGGGACATAATGACAGTGTTTGCTTCAAGCTAGTTATTTCCCCACATTGTGCTGCAAAACACAGCGCTGTGTTCGTCTGAGATCGCGTTTTACTCGCGATATACCCCCTTACACAAGAAATGGCGGAGGGAGGGTGTGAGTTGGGGAAAGTGGGGCGGGGCAGGGGGGTACGGGGGGAGGAGGGGGCTTGGCTTTTTCCGACTGTCGTTCTTTCTGGTCTGACAGCGACTGTATTGCAAACCAATATTGTCACCGATACAAGTTTTTGCCCGCTGACAAGTTATGTCCTTCGTTTGTGCCGAAGCAGCCATCGGCTGATCTCAGCAAGTGGTGGGGTGGGGAAAAAATGAAGATAATGATGATGATGATGAATCAATCAATCAAAACTCCAGGCCCCAAACAAGAAAAGCTGAAGCGCAGAAGCACAAACCACCTCATCAAGGCCCTCCACCAGACCCATGGCCAGTGCTTGCCTGACAGGAACCAACCTGTTGAACCCCTGCAAGACTTTGAGGACTGGTCACTTGATGTCCCCCTGCTGTCCTTGACATCCCCGGCGTTCAGAGCAAAGGCCAGGTCCTGGATGCTGAACTGAAGCTGCTGACCCTGGAAGCACTGGATAGGGACTACCCGAGCACCACCTGGACCCGTGTATACAAAGACGGCTCTGCTGAGAATGCTGTTGGGAACGGGGGAGGTGGTGTCTACATCCGATTCCCAGATGGCAGCTCGGTGAGGCATTCCATTGCTGCTGGCCTCACCTCAAAGAATTTTAGAGCCGAAGCATCTGCGCAACTAGCTGCAGCCCAACTCCTCAACCAGAGAGACAGCTTGCCAGACCACACTGTCTTCCTCACCGACTGCCGAGCTGTCCAACAAAGCCTCCAGACCAGAGTGGGGGATAAAACCTTGCGGGACACCCAGTCTGAGATGCAGGCCCTAAGTGCCAGAACCACAACAGTCCTGCAGTGGATCCCCTCTCACTGTGGCATTACAGGAAATGAAGAGGCAGAAAAGCTCTCCAAAGCAGGAAGCAGGCTCACCCAATCTGCCCATCCCCTTCGCTTTGGGGAGGCAAAGACCATCCTGCATAGCCACTTCAGAAACAGCTGGCGAGAACGGCTACATCTGGGACCAGAGGAGGACAGCATCTATCAACTGGGTCGAGCTCAGCAAGTCATCATCCTCAGACTACGCACAGGCCACTCCCAGCTCCTCTCCCATCTCTACAAACTGAAAATTTCCCACACAGACTAATGTCCCGTGTGACACCGCTCCTCAAACTCCAGCTCATGTCCTGCAAGACTGCCCTCTGCACAAAGAGCTGGGACGCCAGATCTGGCTCAGTCCCGCAGCGCCCCAGGCAAGTTGTGGGGAACGGCTTCAGAGCTCCAGCGGTCTGCAGACTTCGTAACCTACTCCGGACTGACCGTCTGAACATGGCCTTGGAACGCTGAAGAAGAAGAATGAATGAATGAACAAAGAAAGAAAGAAAAGAAAACCTCGGGTGTTGAGAGTTTAAAACTGAGGAGATTACAAGATAAAATGTTCCCACTCCCTGCCCCCTCCACCCCAAGCACACACCTGTTTTTTTCAAAAAGAAAAGACCCTTCCCCCGCCCTTTTTCTTCACACGCATATATATTTTCCTCCTCAAAGCAGTGTGCTTTCCTTCCCTACGCCACCTGTCCTCCACTACCATGATCAGCTCACCTTCTGCCCATCTTGCTCTCCCGCATGTTAAATGGACGCGTGAATCCGCTGTACTGACGCCGATGGTATCCGCTTAGTTTGACTGGCCCCCGATTGATGACGGTGTAATTGTGTCTTGGACAAAATGTGTTTATGGTGTGCTTGTGTGTGTGTGTGTGTGTGTGTGTGTGTGTGTGTGTGTGTGTGTGTGTGTGCGTGCGTGTGTGTGTGTGTGTGTGTTGCGTTGTGATGCATTCTGTTATGTGTTTTGTGAGTTGAACTCTATCTACAGGCCATGAAAGACGCAGACCACTCCTGTTCCAGCTAATGTAAACGACTTCTTTTCTAGCTCTGTGTTTACTTTACATTTACAAACAGCCATTGTCCGCCCTTTTCTCTTGAAACCCTCTGTACATCCCAACTGTATCAAGAAGTACAGACCCAGATATCTGTAACTTGTGTGTCCTGTCAAAACTTTTGACAGAGCAGTACTGGTCCAGCTTGTTGATCATCTCAAAATGTATAACCTCTTTGATTCACATCACTCGGCGTTCAAAGCCTATCACAACTCATTAACTGCTGTCTTCCAAGTTACAGACGACGATCTTCTACAACCGCTTGATGATGACATAATTTCTTTTTTTTCCTTCATGGATCTGTCAGCCGCTTTTGATAACAACTGACCATGAAATGTTTCTGTCTACACTGCAACACTCTTTGGGCATTCAAGATGTCGCCTTGTGTGGAAACTCTTTCATTTCAGTAAACGTGTACAGAACATCATAGTAAATGGTCCTCTACTGACATGTGGTGAGTTGTACAAATGATCTTCGGCGGTGCACAGTTTGCTTAGTGTTAAAAGTCGTATCAAAACTTAGGTAAATCCTTACTGTTAAACGAACAAAGTCTGCTAAGACTGCTTGAGCAACCCGCTCCAGCTTCACTCTTTCAACACATAATTGAACAAGTTTCTATGTTTGGAGCTCTCTCTTTTTATATCACGGACACATCAGGTTCGCAAATCACTGACCGTCACTCTTTTATCTCACAAATAGTTTCCTGGTGACCTTCAGCTCTTCTAAACACGTACCATCACTGAAATCCACCAACTGACTCTGAAAACGAAAAATTACATTATGACTTCAGCTCTTGGGTGATACCCAAAAATGAACTATGAAGAAACAGATGTCCGTTTCACTGCCTGTCCTAAATTTCAGGTGATCGGGAAAATGTTTTTATATTAGTAAGATTGCAGATGTAAAACTGAAATGGTTCCAGTTGATCAATATACACAGATGTCTCGGAACAAATGTTATATTAAAAGAGACGGGGGGGAATTAACAATGATCTATGCAATTGTTGTAATACAATGAAAGACAGTATAAGACATATATTATGGCATTGCACAATATTGTTCAACGTTTCTGGCAAGCATTAACGAATATAACGAATGAAAGATGTCCAAACATTCACAATTTACTTATAACTGAGCAACTTGATCAAAATCTAGTCATTGGGTCCATCTTTTATTTCATTTTATTGTTAGCTAAACAATACGTGTACCAGTGCAAGTTAAACAAGGCTGTGCCTGCTGTACAAGGTTTTAACAATAAAATGAAATACAGATTTACAATAGAAGAATATGTAGCCCGAAAAAAAATTACTCATAACGATTTTAGATGGCTTCCATATAAATCCCTGTTCATAGATACGAACTAAAGTGATGAATATATGTTAACTAAATGATGTACAATTACGATATTGATTTAGATGTACTCTATATTTTACATCACAGTACAAGGCGATATATAGTCTAATGACAATGTAAATTGCAACCCCAAATTTATCTCAAACTCAAAGTCTGGCGTGTATGTATATGTATATGTTTATGTGTTTATGATCATAGTGTAATTATGTATGTTGAATTAAAAAATGCGTATGTGTATGTTGACGTGTGTGTTTTTGTTTGTTGTTTTTTCATATCCATTTAAAGGTAATACTGACATATCCTAGTATCGGTTTTTTTTTTCCTTCAGTTTCTTTTTCTCGCGTGTATAATTATTTAGATATGTGTATGTCTTGTAATGTTGGCATAGAAAATTTAGATTAGAATAGTTTGAAAAAAAAAAACCGTTTCAGGAAGATCCCTTGCTTCCAGCTACGAATCGTAGACACCAAATTCTATGCCCGGGTTCGTTAATCTTGGCGTCTTTTTTTTTTTTTTTTAATCAAACACTTTCAGAGACCACGCCTCAAATGTTTTCATGATACCATACCCAGAACTCGAAAGAATACACTCCCTTCATTACAACTTGTCTGTAGACACAACCCAAACTCTTATCTGCTCTCTCGGTGTCTATCCAGGCTTGACTTTTGCAATGTTCTCTTTAACTGGCACCCCTTAGTACCTGCTTCACAAACTCCAAAAGTACCAAAACATGTCACGAGGCTGATTCTGAAATTGCCTAAGTGCGAACATACCAAACCTCTTCTGAAATCCTTGCATCAGCCACATATTCAGTCCAGAATTTCATCCAAACTCTCTTCAACTGGCATCTCACATAATGCCGGCGCTGACCCTGAATATCTCTCTGACAATCTACAACCCTGCAACTTGTCTTGAAGTCGCCGTTCTTCTGATGGTCGTATTTTCTGCGTTTCATCTGTCAGAAGAAAATCGTTTAGTCAATATGCTCTTTGCTTTCAGGGTTCCAACCTTCTAAAACACATTTCCATTTAAAATTAGAGACACACCACATCCACAGCCACTGTAAATTCTCTGAAGACCCATCTGTTTAAACAGTACTGATCTCTTTACCCTCCATAGTTACAAATGGCTTTTTCATTGTGTGCGTGTGTGTGTGAGTGTGTGTGTGTGTGCGCGCGCGTGTGCGTGTGCGTGTGTGTGTGTGTGAGCTTGCGAGCGAGCGAGTGAAAAAAAAGTAGGTGTGTGTGCAAGCGTGCGTGCGGGCGTGGGACATGATGTATGCACCGAGCGTGGGAACTGATTTCCTTCATTATTTCACCATTCTTATATACCGTAAATTTAAGTTTTGAGCCCTGTCTTAGGAAAAAGCACTGAAAAGTGTACATATTTATCATTATAAGTGAAAGTATAACAGCAATGTGAAAGGAAAGTGACTGGTCTAATAAATAGATAAATAAATAAAAATACCCAAAAAATCCTAAGTGGGTATTGTGAAAGGAAATAGTTTTCATCAGCCGTTCGTTGTCTATATATATATATATAAGACACGAGGCGCAAAACAAACTACCACCTCAAACGTAGAGGCGAAAGAGAAAATGTAATGCACAAGCAAACAGTTTGACATTGAAGACAACTCGTGAATCGAACACGTTTTCTGATAATTCTATAATATGCTTACCAATTCCCTATGTCCTTCACAAGAGAGGCGCATCGACTGATTGCCACTAAAGTGAACTGCAATCATTTTGTTTTTGGAGGACTCGTCATGTTTGCATTCTCTGGTTGCCAAGTGAACTGGATGAACTGACGGAGGTGGAGTTGTTGGCAGCTCAGACAGACAGCGACAGACTGTGAAAGATTGGTGTATTTGTTTTCAAGGGTTTGGCAGAGACCGGACACTTCCTGGATCTTTCTAAATCTGCATCAGTAACAGCATTACCTTTACCCGGGTGGCACAGCAAGCAACAAATTCCATTCACTCTACATCTGGACTGTTATGTGTGTGTGCTGGCAGAATGGTTTAAGACGCTCATCCGCCAATAGCGAGTCCCTGAGGTTCTGGGTTCGAATCCCGCTCTCGCCCTTTCTCCCAAGTTTGACAGGAAAATCGAACTGAGTGTCTATTCGCTTGGATGAGACGATAAACCGAGGTCCTGTGTGCAGCACGCACTTGACGCGCAACAGGAACCCATGGAAACGAGTGTTGTCCTCTGTAGAAGAAATCCACCTTGACGCGCTGAAAAAGAGCCCATGGAAAGTAGCTGAACGGACAGACACAGACAAACTCAATTAGAAGCTTCTTAAGAGAAAAGAATATTGTATTAAGTAACAATCAGAACAGAGTGGATTACAATAAAGTTTACATTTACATATTTACATAAAGTTTAAAGTTTATGATTAAAGCTCCAAAGGGAACACATTCATTTTATGATATATTTATTGGGAAGCCAGTACTACCAAATTAATGCTTGTGAAAATTGGATTCATCGTTTTGAAAACCAACTCGACTGCAAGAATATCTTTTTGAATACACGAAAGATACAAGAAATGAAATTAAAATGGTTTCAGATTAATTATCGTGTACTTGTAACAAATTCTATGTTGAGGAATATGGGAGTGTTAATAGACAACAAATGTAATTTTTGTAAAGATGAAAAAGACACGATCCTACACTAGGAAAAACAAATAAAACTGCATGCAGGAAAAAATACAAAAAATGGATGGCGCTGTAGTGTAGAAACTCGCTCTCCATGGGGAGAGCAGCCCGAATTTCACACAAAGAAATCTGTTGTGATAAAAAGAAATACAAATACAAATACTATCTATGGGAATGTAATCATGTACAAGTGTTTTCGACAGAGTTTGTACGATACTTTAAAGAAAAGTGTCCAAACTGTGATAGACTTATCTTAACTATGTGTTGGTGCTCATTGGGTGCGACAATAAAACAAAAACTGATGATTGCTTCTCACATATCTTAATGATAGCCAAATTCTTTATATACAAATGTAGAATCAATAAAGTAAATCCAACAATACAAATGTTCATAAAAGACCTTAAAAAGGCATACGAAATTGACAAGTATGTTTTTAGAATATCCATGGAATATACCAAATTTGTGCAGAAATGGGCACCATACATATATATCGTACAAGATTAAGATTTGTATTATGTATAATTAAACCTATATTACTTTGATATAAATTGGGCTTAGCAGTACCAGTGGAATCAATATGTGAACAGATAGTATACTATCATTACTACAATTTTATTGTAATTCGTGTGTTATAATATCACACAGATTAATGTTTGATTTGATATTTGCTGTTCTGCCTATGTGATGCTTGATGTGGAATGGTTGATGTTCGGAACGCTATATTGTTGTGTCTTCCTAATGTGAAATATTTATTTGGTATGTAAACCTTTCTCTGAATAAAAATGTTTGGAAAAAAAAGTGGTTGGCTATTAAACACAAATTTCGCTCAAGAACAAATCGTCTTTCCTTTCTCCAGAATGGTTTTCCAGTGTCAGAACAGCAATCTACGATCTGTCTATGATAATGGGATTTAATTGTGAAAACGTTCTTTGTTGGAATTCCAGGCACCCGCACTTACAATTTAACCCAACATGCTTTTGCTCTGAATTTATAAGGTGTGGGTGCTTCTTCCTCTGTGTGTGTGTGTGTGTGTGTGTGTGTGTCTGTGAGTTGCGGGTACTTTTTTGGTGTATGCGCATTCTCTCTCTCTCTCTCTCTCTCTCTCTCTCTCTCCCCCGCCCCCCACCCCTCCCATATTATCCTTTTACTTCTGTTTCTACCTGCTTCCACTTCCCCTGCTATAAAGCTTGCAGCAGTCACATGAATGTCTGAATCATTTACACGCAGAAAACGACAGCAATCACTGCACAACTCTTTATGGGAACCCAGATGTATAGAGTGGTAATCGCCTATTTCACAGACCCCTGCCTGCAGTTGCATTCAAAGATTCATGGCACTCCAATGTGCTGTTTCGTCTCCCATTAATTCACACACACACACACACACACACACAAACGCAGACACACACTTGCAAGCACACATGCAAATGCACATACAAATATGCACGCACGCCCACACACACACACACAAGCACGCCTACACACACACACACACACACACACACACACTTGTACGCACACATAAACATACACACATACACACATATATATATATATATATATATATATATACAAATATGCACGCATGCCCACACACACACACACACACACACACACACACACACACACACACACACACACATGCAGACACACACGTGCACGCAAACAAACACATACACATAGAAATAAACACGCACGCCTACACACACACACACACACACACACACACACACACACAGATAGTGGAGACACACAAATAAAATTTTCTGCGAGACGGACAGACACAGACAATGAGAAATACAGACTTCTTTTTTTTTTTCACCCAGTGTCCGTGCTGTGATGAACAGAGAGACTGTCACACATAGCACAATAGGCACCGCTCATCCTCCCACTCCCCGTCTCCAATCAAAGAACGACTGTGTTTACCATCCAACCCTCCACAACAAGTCTCAAGTTAACCATTCCAAAATTAGACATACCATACATAGCTCCAGTGCGCTCGCTCCAAAACTCGTAAAATGAATTGTGTTCAAGTTTTCACGTGCACTCAAGGCTTGGCCGCCACGTTGGGTAATGCTGCTGTCAGGCATCTGCCTAGCAGATGTTGTGAAACGAATATGGATTTGTCTGAACGCTGTGACGCCTTCTTGAGAGACTGCAACTGAAGTGAATAAGAAAAGGGTTTGATAAGCTACCACATACAACGCATGAACCTGTCACAAAAACTAATCAA
This sequence comes from Babylonia areolata, assembly GCF_041734735.1. Lineage (NCBI taxonomy): Eukaryota > Metazoa > Mollusca > Gastropoda > Neogastropoda > Buccinidae > Babylonia > Babylonia areolata. Next base: position 26,345,065 of record NC_134901.1, read on the forward strand.
CATCACGAAAGAAAAACATCAGCATTCAGTGTGTGACCACTCGCATTTCCCCTGATTTTTTCTGTTATCTCCGTAACAACATGAAGTGAACGTGTGTGTGTGTGTGTGTGTGTGTGTGTGTTCATATCCTTTGGGGAGGATATCAGTTGGAACTGAATGCCTGGGGGTATCCCGGAAATCGAACATCGATCATGTGACGCTTAACACACTGCTTACAAGCTCAGTAATCTAATCTAAAAATAAACTAAACAAACTTCAGCCAAGCAATCAATATAACTATGACGTTTGGAAACTAGGTGGTTTTCATCATGTAATTCAACTGTAATCCATAAACAGTGCGATAGACCACTCCAAAGTTTGCCTCAAACTCCAGAAGACATAGCACCTGGTACAAATTACTACTTAAGATATATGGGCATGCACTGCTGACAAAGACAATGCAAACACTACACACTTTCTCTGATATAAAGGGGAACCTTAGGCTGCGCATAAACAACAGTCTTCATTTCAGATTTTATGAAGTCCATTACAACGCTAACTAGGTTCTTAAATTCACGTGGCCATTATCTGAGACGAGTTACAAGCTGCAAGCCATGGCGGTTCCTCGGGAGTTGTATGCTAATCAGATCACTGATATCCTGAAGGCATGGCTTGTTTCATCATCTTATTTTTCCTCGGGATAATGGGTATGGAGGAGGGGGACGGGGAGAGGGGCGCCGAAGATCTTTCTGGGTCACAAGGACAGTCCAATTATCTGTGGGAAGGGTGGAAGGGATGTGGATATCATGTTGCCAGCAGTTGTGGACGTCCATTTTCCCTCCAGCTTCCAATGTCTGTCTCTTCTTGATGTATTCTGGCCGACTATCTCTGTGTGTGTGTGGGTGTGTGTGCTGCACGTTCGCTGTCTTTCTTTCCCTCAGTCACTCCCCCCCCCCCACCCCCTACCTCCTCCCACCCCCCGTCCAATAATGCACAAGGCCATCTCCTAGTTCTTTTTCGGTATGTCTTTTCACATATGTATCACGACAAAAATCAATAATACTTGTGTGCCGTGACCATGGTGGCATGCATGATTTCTTGTATCGTATTTTTATACACGAGGACTGAGCACAGAATTTGCTGTTCTTTTTTGTGTGTCCTTTTGTATCATCTATCATTCATCACTGTGCACAGCTGCAGACATTCACCAGTCAAGCTCACATTTGGCAAACTGACCACTTGTGACGAAATTCGATTCCATCTGTTTGGGAAATTTCATAGCGATGAAAGCCGTCAACATTGCTCAGACGAAATGTCAACTAGCACCAATGGGGGAATGGGGGCGGAGTGGGGGAGAAAGCATAATGTTATGGCGATTACAGGATCGAAGCTGGACGTGGCAAGAGTCACCCCCCTCCCCTCACCTCCACACACCAACCCCACCAACCTCCAACACACAAACACAAATCTTTTCAACAGAGTAATCCCAATCCCTTTCTATGAACCCGTTTACTTCCATGGTCCCACTTCTCCCCTCCCCTCCCCTCCCTAACGGCTTGTTTACTTTCATTTTTTTTTCATGGACAGCCATCTTCCCTCCCACAACCACTTCCCTTGATCAGCCCACCCCTCTGCCGACCTTTCCCTCTCTGCCACGCAAGTGAAGGGGACACGTAAATCCGCCGTGCTGACGCCGATGGCATGCCTGAAAGTAACTTTGCTTGGCTCCCACAACTCGGCAGTGTAATTTGCGTCTTGGACAAAGTATGTTTACGGAACGAGGGACCGAGCGTTCTTGTGTGTGTGTGTCGTGTGTGTGTGCGTGCACGTGTGTTTGTGTGTGTGTGAGCACGTGTATGTGTGTGTGTGTGTGCGTGTGCGCGTGTGTGTGAGCACCTGTGTGTGTGTGTGTGTGTGTGTGTGCACGTGTGTGTGTGTGTGTATGTGTGGTGTGAGTTTCTGTACGAGTCTGTGTGTTTGGGTGTATGTCTGGGTGCTTGTATTTTTGTATACGGGGAGCTGTCGGGCGAGATGGGGAGAGAAAGACAAACGATAGGGAAAGGAGTAATAAATAATGCAAGCACAAAATGACAGCTCTTAGTCAGTGAGAGCAGGGGTGCAGTGTGTGTGTGTGTGTGCGGAGGGAGGGGGAGGTCTGCGGGGGTTATATTTGTAGTGCACGTGCATGCACGTATGTGCGTGCATGTTTGTGTGTGTGTGTTATGTATTTTGTGGATAGAACAAGTTTGCACATGCAGTAAAATACTGCAGAAGAATTTCCGTAACAGAAAACAAAAGAAAACCAAACCCTTGTTAATAAGCTATAATGCGTACATTCCTGGATGACATAGTGCAAGTTTTTGCTATTTCCCAGCTCTATATCTCATATGGGGAGAAAAAAAAACATGGTGGGGAAACTCCAGTCCAAGACACTGCTTTCACAACAGATGATCGATGCCTCTTGCTCGATACACCAGATTCTCCTTGGCTGCCCTGCATAAGGAAGTCTTCCAACGCTGGCAGAATAACTGTCTTGTTCATGTAGCATATTGTGCAACAGTTCCCATCCTGCTCCACTTCTTCCTCACCTCATCACACTGATTAACTTCCCTTCTCTCTCTCTCTCTCTCTCTCTTTCTTCAGGTTTACGTCTGTCCCTCTTTGTCTCACTTTGCCTCTACCTCTCTCTCTCTCCGTCTCTCTCTCTCTCTCTTTCTTCAGGTTTACGTCTGTCTCTCTTTGTCTCACTTTGCCTCTACCTCTCTCTCTTCTCTCCGTCTCTCTGTCTCTTTCTTCAGGTTTACGTCTGTCTCTCTTTGTCTCACTTTGCCTCTACCTCTCTCTCTTCTCTCCGTCTCTCTGTCTCTCTTTCTTCAGGTTTACGTCTGTCTCTCTTTGTCTCACTTTGCCTCTCTCTCCCTCTCTATGTCTTGGAATCTTTAAACAGACGAATCCCATTCCCACCTTGCTGTCAAGGACGCTCCCTCACCTTTTGTTTCCCTCCGACCCCGGTTGTATTGTGACCCAAGGCCGATGTGCATTGAAATATTTTTTTCCCCTTCCTCTTCTTGTCTCCCCCTTTCGGGGGCTCTCTCTTCTCCTCGCCTTTTTTGTCGTCTCTCTCCCTCTCCCCTTTTTCCTCTCTTTGTCCTTCCCCTTTTCTTTCCTCCTAATCCCTTCCAACGAATTTAAAAAATGGGGGAACCTTTTTTGTGTTTAAGAAAAAAAGGGCCCTTTTGCATTGGGAGAACATTTTTTTCCGTATGTTTTCTAAGGTCGCACCCTGCAAGGGGGTTTTTATGCTAGGATTCGTTTTTCGATTAAATCCCATGGTGAAAAAAAGGTGGGATTGCCGGGGTTTTCTGTTGTTGGGGTGCACGAAACTTTTGGGGTTTTCGCGGGTTTGAGGGGAAGATCCGTTCTTTGCACCATTGAGAAATTTTGGGTTTAGTTGTTTCTGGACGTTTTGTTTTTCCCCTGGCATCTTTAATTTTAAAGACCGGGGCCATCACCGAAGGTAAGCCCCCGGCTATTCCATTTTTTTTAAGCTAAAGGCCCCTTCGTGTATACATTGAAAGGGAAGGAAAACGGAGACCCTTTGGCAGTCCCATGGATAGTTTAAAAGGGCGACACCACTCCGAGGTAGGCAGGTTTTTTTCCTAAGCGCGCTGCTATCCTTTTGTAGGTAAAATTTACTCCAAAAACCTTTTTAAGCAGCTCCTGGGGTGCACAAAACTGGACCTTATTGTAGGCACTTAAAATCGTTGCTACTCTGTTTTTTTTTTTTCCCTTTTTGAAATCCTTCAACACCTCATATGAAAAGAGCGGGTTTTTTCCCATGTGGCTTGCCTGTTCTGTAACCCCTTGATTTAAAGGGGAAATGTGCCTGTGTTAAGCCCCCTTCAGTTTCCTGGTATCATGTTTCCTTTTGGTTTTTGGGCAATTTTTTGAGGGTTAGGATCCGAGCCGCTTCCCCGTGATGGCCTTTCCGGGTTTTTGGTAGGGGTTTAAGAACGGGGGGCCACCCCGGCACAGTCCTTTTGGGGAAAAACTGTTTTGATATGATTGAAAGGTGCTTCTGTCTTTTTCCCGGTTTCCCTTTTGATGCCGGTAGCGAATTTTTTGGGGGGGCTGATTTTCTTGCTTTTTAATTTGCTTTTTTTAGTCATATTGTAAAGTCATATCGGTCCGTTGCATAATTTTTTAACCAAATATTTTTTTTTCTATGTTTTTGATCGCTTGTTGGGATAAACGTTTGAGCAGGGGATCCTTTTTTTTTTTTGTCTAAGTTTGGGTTGCATGTCTACCGTCGGGGGTTGTTTTGTGCACTTTTCCCCAGGATGATAAAATGCCAAACTTGCAATGTTATCTTACTGATCCTCCAAACTTTTCCACTTGTTTTTTGGGGCCTTTGGAATGTTTTCAAATGTTTGTTTTTTTTTTCATTTTGTTTAATATCTTTGTCTGGGATGGTTTTGTTCTTCTTTTTCCAAAGTTTGACACCGCATTTTTCTATCCCTCTCTTGTTCGTATTCCACCTTGGGGGCTGAATATTTCATCCTGTTTCCGTTCTTTTGTTTCTTCGCTCTTAAATTTTTCGATGGGGGTTGTCTTTTGTTTTCTAGAAATGGATCCCCGGGGTTTCTAGGGGTTTACGGGTTTCTGTAACTGTTTACTCCCCGGGAGGGGGGCACTCCCTTTGGGTGGGAAGCGTCTCCATTCATTTCTGCCTGAATTTTTGGGGAATGTTAAACGATGTCAATCCATGTCACTGCCCCCCTGTTTTGGTTCCAAGGCGAGTTGGGGGTTTGGGTTGTTAATGGCTGAAAGAATTTCCCCTTTATTCCTTCAATGCGGTCCTTGTGGGTTGGTGTTCCGGGTCCTAGCTTCGATTGCTTGGGGCTCCACAGTAAGATATCCCCAATTTTCGTTTTCTATTTCCTCAAAAAGGCCCAATCCTTTTGTTGTCGGGTTCCGGGGTAACTGGGCATTGATGGCACATGCTTTTGGTGAATTCCGCGGGTTTTTTCGAGGCGCACCCCCTGTTACAGATTGCTACACCTTTTCTCTAGATTTTGTGGAAACTTGTTTTTTAGGTTTTTTTTCAGTAGTTGCTACCCCCTTTTCCTTTTCCTTTAAAGAGGGAAATTCCAAAATGTTTTGGGTCTTCTGCATTTGTCCTGTCTCTTGAGACAAAATGTCAAAATCAACCCAATTTCCCAAATTTGTTGAATTCTCTTTCCCGGCACTGGAAAAATTTTAAAACCCCGATTCTAAAGAAATTTCTTTGCAGCCGCTCTGTTTTTGTCCCTGTACCAAGCAAAATCTTTTCCCCCCCTCTTTTCCTTCCCTGTTTGGTTTTTTTGGGGGATCTAATTTTTCCATGCTATCAGCTGACCCCAGTGCACCCCAAGACAGGGTTTTTTTGGGTTCCTAAAGGGTGTTTTGTGGTGAGGGAAAAAATTCGGTCGCCCGACAGGCCTCTTATCGGGAAGGGGAATGGAGGGCCTCTTTGGGGGACCCGCCCCCGGGTTCGCCCAAACCCCAGAGCTACAGTTAGGGGGGAGTTTAAACCCCAACCCCCATTTCCCATGTACTGTAAAAGCTGGGATTGGGGGTTTTGTCAGGTTGTCCCCTCTTAGCCATGGAAGAGTGCTCGGGGTGTTTTGGTAGCTTTTTTATTTGCAGAAAATGGGGCCCTTCCATAATTTTTTAAACAATTTTGTCCCTCTCCAAATTTACAAAATTCAAACATTAAACAATAAAGCGATAACAAATAAAATAATTCACAAAAAATATTTTATTTTTGTTTTGACGCTTGTTGGCTGCTTAGTTAAAACCCTTACCCGGGGTTTTAACCCTCAGCCCGGGCCCCAACCAATTTAAAATACCCCCACACACATTCCCCGTGATAGGTGAATGTTTCAAAACAAAACTCAACTGGCCCGCCCCCCACCGGTCTGCCCCGCTTTGGGGCCCCCTGTCATTCACTAACAATTAAAAAAAAAACCAAGGGTGAAAAATTTTTGATCCCTCTCACTTTTTTACTAATTTTCAAACATTAAAACAAAAGCAAAAACAAATTTTATTAACAATTTCAAAAAAAAACCCTCATCATGTGACAACGGGCCAAACAAGAAAACCTAGCCCCGCCCGGGGCCACCTTCTCGCGCTCTGGTTACAGTTCTGTGGGGTAGAAAATTTCCCAAACTCTACCCCGCACTGGGGGACCGATCAAAAAAATCATATTCATTGAAATACGAAATTTTGTTTCCCCCTGCATCAAAAGCCCCAAACCGCAATTGCTTCCCCCACTCCCAACAACACACCACCGCAACCCAAAACCACCATTAAAATGCCAAAAAATAAATGCTATAACATGTGCACTACCAAAGCAAACCATCCTGGGGGAGGGACAGAGATGGGGGCCACAACCACTCCGACAGACAGCAAACGGGAATGGAGAAAAGGGGGGAGGGGGTTGACTTACTTTTTCAAGGCCTCATAAGTCCCTTGTTCCGTCCTTGACCCCTAAAAAACATGACCACATAAAAAACGGAAAATACATTTAAGCAGTCAAAGTTTTTAAACTAAATGGTGCAGGGTTTTGGCATCTTGGGAAAGGGAGGGGGGTTTTTATTCAAGCAAAAATATATCAAGAAAAGTCGATGGCGGGGTTTAAAAAACAGAATCTAAAACTTTATTGGACTTAGTCGAAATTTTTGGATCATTTTGAAAACTATGCATCTTTTTTATAATTTTTTAGAACATTGTCATTATTTTGCATTTTCTTTTTAGCTTTTCAATTTTTTTTTTTTGGTCAATCATTCACTTTTATATTCACCCACGAGGTTAAAAAGCACATAATTGTAAATGTCTCCATCACACTAGCATTCCAGGGGGAAATGGTCACCTTCGCTTCAGTGTTTTAAGGAAGGGGGTTAACTGCGTCTAAAAAAAAAAAATTTTGGGGTAACAAAAGAGTAAAATGTAAAATGCAAAAAAAAAAAAAACTTGACAATTGGAATAGGGGGGGGGGGGGATTTTTAAAAATTTTTTAAAGCCTAACATTTTTTTTTTCATCTTTTAATCCTTTTGGGGGCATGTTTGAATAACGCCGTTGATTTTTTTTAAACAAAATTAAATTAAAAAAAATGAAAACATTTTTTTAAAAAAGGGGGGGGGGGGAAAGGGAAAATATAAAATCATTAAAATTTTTTATCTTTAATTTTTCATTTTGAAAAAAATGGAACATTTTTCAGGACTTTTCAACCTTTCAACAAACCAAAAAGAAAACTACTTAGTTTAAAAAAATTTGCATTGTCAACCAAAATTAACCCCACCAACACTTTTGGGCAAATTTCCCACCCCTCCCCTCCTTTTACGATCCCCTCCAACCTCCTAAAGGTGTGTGGGGAGGGGGGGGGTTGGGGGAGGGGGGTTGGAGAGGGGTGGGGGTTTTTTTATGGTCTTGGGTCGGCATAATTTTTGGGGCATGCTTTTTTCTTTTTTTTTTTTTTTTTTTTTTTTTAAAATGTTTCAAAAGTATAGTAGGATCTTTGATCAATGATTTTTTTTCATGTTTTTTGAGTTCATTTGTTTTTTCTGTTTTCTAAATTTCTACACCACATCAATTATTGTGATTTTTAAACCCTTTAAAACTTTTTAAATATCCCAATGAAAAAAAAAAAAAAATATCAAAATTTAAAAAAACTTGACTTTGGAGTGGGGGGAGGGTTGAAAAAAGAAATCTCCATTCAACTTGACAAATTTTATGCCCAAAATTTTTTGGGGTAAAAATTTTTCTTTTTTTTTCTATATTAAGTCCAAAAAAATGATAAGAAAACAAAATGAAGTAAATTCAAATATCAATAATGAAATGTTTTTTTTTGTTTTTAGTTTTTTGGTGGGAAGGGGGAACCACCACCCTGCTTCAAACCTGTACAAAAGTAAATTTTCTCCCCCTTTTTTTTTGGGACAATTCCCCCTGCCCCCTCCCCTCCCCTGCCTCCCCCACCCCACTTTCCTGCTGCTGAAACAAAAGGAAAAATAACCCCCTTTTTTGTCCCCCCCTTCCCCCCTTTCCTCATTGGGAAAAGGCTGGAGAGGGCTGGGGGAATATCTTTCCAAATTTTTTTTCCTTTTTAATTTTTTGGCCCAAAAATTCCCCCCTTCCTGTTTTCAAAAAAGCTGCATCGACCGGTTTTTTCCCACCTTCTGATTTTTAAACATATAAATAAAAGGTTGTGCAAGAAGCCGAAAGGGGGGGGGGAGGGTGGTGGTAAGTTTTCCCATTTTAGTTATAGAACTTTAAATGGAACTTTTAAATACTCCTTTCCCGTGGTCCCCCGTAAGGTAAACTGGCATTTTTTGATGATCCTTTTCGTCAGTAAAAACAGGTAAGAGGCCTTTTTTGCACAGACTGGGATGGGGGAATGAGTTCATTTCAAATTATTAACAAAAAAACATTTTATTAAACAACTTTTTTATTACCCCGACAACCAGGCGAGGGTTTTTTCCCCCTCCAGACCCGGGTACGATGACCGAAAAAGGGCCTTTGACGGGAAAACACAATCACATGGTTTCCCCCCCCGGGGGAAAAGGGCGTGAAAAAAAAAAAAATTTTGAACAGTTGAAACCGCTCACACCACCTTGGGACCCCCCCCCTAACCCCCCCCCATTCCAACTCTCTTTTTCACCCCTATCTCTCCCTCCCTCCCCCTTTTTTGGGACGGGGTGTTGTTTATAAATCGTTCAGTGAAGTGAGGAGTGTGTGGGGGTTTGTGTGTTGTGGGTTTTGGGGCGCGCGGGGCCCTTTTGTGTGTTTGTGTTTTTGTACTTCTTTTAAGCTATTCATTTGACGGGTTGTTTTTCCTTTTACCTCCCCTTTCCCCCCCCTTTTAGTATTTTGTGTACAAAAGTAGAATGTGCTGGTTAGGACAGGGGAAATAAAACAAGGGTGAAAATCCTTTTCCCTTGGGGCTGAACTCTCTCTCTTTTCCCTCTTCGGGGGAACCACCGCTTTTTGATTACCCACACCACAAAAACCCCAAATTTCTGCCTCTCTTCTATCTTCTTTCTCTCTCTTCTGTCCCCAGGGGGGGGGATTTGGGGGGGGGAGAGGGGGCCCCGGGGGAGATTGGGGGGGGGGGTCCCCGATGGGGAATTTGGAGTGGGAGAAGGGGGGGAAAAGGGGGGGGGAAAGAAACCCCCTATTAAAAGTGTGGCCTCCACAACGGGGAAACCCAAAACACGAACAAATCATGACAAAAACCCGAAACAACAACTGTCTAACGTAACTGTGTTCGAAGTTGCCAAGGGGGCAGTGGAAGTGTGCACGAAAAGGGGGAGAGAGAGAACCGCCATTCCAAAAACCCCCCATCGGGGAATTTGGGAAAACCCCAACTTTTTTTGAAACAAAATCTCGAAAAAAAAATCGCTAATAATTAAAAGGCTCATCTTCTAATTTGGAAAAATATAGAAACAAATAAAATCAAAAAAGTAACAGGGGTTGGTTTTGGGGGGCAAAACGGGGGCGCTTTTTTGGGAAAGATTGAAACCCTGAGAAAATGACCATCGTAATTTTACAAAAATTTACTTTTATGCTGCCCGTGCCCTCCGACTTTGATTTAATTTTAGATTTCTTTAAAAATGATTTTGGTCAAATTCCCCTCTGTGGAATTCAAAAAACAGGGGAGTGCTTGTTGCAAAAAAAAAAAAAATACACAAGAAGGCAAGGCCTTCAAGATCACTTGGATACACTTAAAAAAAAAAACTAAACGTTAAAATTTTCTGTATTTTTTATTTTAAAAACTTGGGGTTAAAAAAAAAAAAAAAAAAAAAAAAAAGAATCAAAACAAATTTTAACCCTGGGTTAAGGGGGGAAAAAAACTGTTTCCCCTTACACTACTGGTCCTTTTCTGCGTTCTAAAAATTTAATATTTGAAAACTTTTTAAAGGCGATAAAACAAAATTGCGGTTTCGCACTACAGAGGAACGCTGTTTTAAAAATTTATTCTGGGGATCTGGGATTTAAAAAATCTTTTTGGGGAATAAAAAAAATAATTTTTTTTTTTTGGGAAGGGCGTGGGTATCCCCAATCAACTGCAACATTTAGCCCTTTTTTTCTAGTCTAGATAATTACCCACAAGTTTTGTTACCCCCCCGGGCATGTGTAAAACCCCGGTCAATTCAATTTTTTTCTTTTAGTTCTTTTTAGTTTTTTTAATTTTTAAATTGCAGAAATTTTGTTTTTATTAAATAATAAATGAAGCCAAGTAAAAAATTAAACGTTAAAAGTGAAAAGCTTCATTTGAAAAAGTCAAAATGGAAATTTTTTCTTTTCATCGTAACATTTCAAGGGTATTAACCCCTGGTTTACAAATTTTTTAACTTAATTCCCACGTTCTGGGATTTTTTATGGCTTGGGGGATAATCCCGTAAGGGTTTTGGCTTCACAAAATTTTTTCTGGGAAAAAATTTTTTAGGGCCCTTCTCCAACTTTCCATCACATTAATGGTATTGCGATTGAATATGATTAAAGGGGGGGGCAACACTTTAAACAAAAAGGGGGCGTTCATGTTCGCGAAAAAATAAGCAGCGCTTTTAATTTTAAAAGTGTCCAAATTTATTTTGCCCATGCCCCGGGGCTCACCAATAGTCTGTAAAGGGCCATGTCGTTTGATTTTTTTATTTTCCCAAAAAGACCCCTTGGGAATAACATAGAAAGCCCCGTAAACACAACTTTTATTTTTTGGATAATTTCCAAATTTTTTTTAAGATAGAAAGATCATTTAAAGCAAATTAAAATCCCATAGCAAAATTAATTTTCAGATTAATTTTCCCCTTTTTTTCTATCTACCTAATTTTCAAAATAAATAAAAATTCCTGCTTTGCAAAAAAAGTTTTCCCGTTTGAACAAAAAATATAATAATGCTTTTTTTTTGTCAGAATATCAATCAAATGAAGTTAGAAATACAAAAAAAAAATATAAAAGAAATGCAGTTTGCTTAATTTGGCTTTTTTTTTTATATTTTTTTTTCCCCCTCAATTTTGGGTTTTAAAAAAAGACGGGGAAAAAACGGAAAATTTTTCCTTTTTTTATGCCTAATTTGTGTAAAAGAAAAGTATTTCAAAAAATGTCAATTTAAAATTTACCACGGAAACACCAACCAAAAACAAAACCCAAAAACACCAGGTTTAAAACAAGACTCACTTTGTTTAAAAAAGTGTGGGAAAAAAACTAAAAAGAAAAAAAATCATAAAGCTTGTGACTTTTGCAAGTGTAATTTTTGGGGTAGGACGCCCCCTCGTCGCCCCCCCCCCTCTTTAAAACCCCTTCCCCACAGTCACTTTATCCAGTTCTCACCAGACTGCACTGGCTGAGTGCCAAGAAAATAGCTCACACTGCTAAAAATTTGGTGACTTCTGTGCCGGCTAGAGCTGAACAGCCGGCATCACTCACTGACAGTCGAATCTTGGCCACTCTCTTGATTGTTCCCTTTATTTTCTATCAAATCGTCTTATAAATGTTCACCACTGTCTTCTCCTTCGAATTTATGCTCAGTTCTTTCTGAGCATCTGCTAAAGAAAATAATCTTGGTTGATTTAGTTCGTCACGATCGCATGTCTTGAGCACAGAGTCAGTCGGACATTTTGTTGAGCGAGCGAGGAGAGGAGCCAGGCAAGACTGCGGGCCAGTAACCCTACCAAAACGTTCAAATAAAGGACTGTCTTATAACGCAGATGGTACTTCTAGCTATGAATAGAATCTAGAAAGATTCCCCAACTGAAAGCTACCAGCATTTTTGTCAACGAACTGAATGCAAAGCACGGAAAAGTCAGAATATTTCGATGACGAGTTATCTCGTCATTGTGGCAGCGAAGCGTACATGCTTTCCATGACGAGTTATCTCGTCATATAGGCAGCTAGGGGTTAAAACAAAAAAATCGTGGGCAGCTTTAACTGGAACAAAAATAAGATTGTATCTCCAAATATTCTTTTGGCACACCGCTCAATTTCCTGAGGACCTTTCACGTCTGACACACGCCCAGGTTGTGTTGGAATACAAACACACACTGACCTGAAAGGAATTTTCCTAAGATCCAGAGTTTCAGAATCTTTTAATCTTTCTTCTTGTTCTTTTTCTTTCTTTGAAATGCAGACGTTTTCCAGTCTCCTTCAGCTACTAAGTGTTTTGCCATTAGACCCAGACTTCACTCAAGGACAGCCATCCTTCCTTTCTACGGGATGGAGTTACAGTCTCCATACTGGAGTCTACGATCAGTAGACGATAAAAAGGAATATCGGAATGTTGTCAATAAGAGTTAAGGCAATTTTCACAAATATCTGTCGGCAGCCTATCTTAACTGGAGTGTTTCACTTTTCAATCCTTTACCCCATTTCATTCACAAAATTAAGATAAAGCCTGCATCACGTGGGAAAGAATTTCTTCTTCTTCCGGGTTCCCTGGCCACGCTCGATTTTCAAGCCCGCGGTCCGTCGCAGGGACCCCACCGGTCCCCACAGTTTCTCCTGGAGCTCCACCGGGCTGGGCCATGCCTGACATCTCAGAGCGTCGAAGGTGGGGCAATACTGCAGGATATGGGAGGGGGTCTGTGGGCCTGTGCCACAAGGGCACTGGTCAGTATGTGATATCTTCAGACTGTAGAGATGGGAGAGGAGCTGACTGTCCCATTCGCAGTCTGAAGATTGTGACCTGTGCCGCTCTGTCCAGTTCATGGATGACGTCATTTTCGTTTTCCGGCCAGAGGAAAAGAATTTGAAGGTTTTCTCTCTCTCTCTCTCTCTCTTTCTACCATTTATTAGCGCTTCAACGACGGCAAACATTCTTTAGATCAAAACCATTATCCAGTTCCAGTTTCTCCACTTTCTGCAGAGCTGAGTACCGATCACATTCCTCCCATCACCCGAGCATAATGTGTTCCAAAATTGACTTAATTTCGCCATCAATTCCTGTGGTCAAACTCCAGTTCCTCCTTTCTTCCTCAAGCGTCCAATCACAACGACTCCAGATCGCGCCTTTAAACGTTTTCGTTTAGCGGATCAATAACGGCCCAGACCACAATGGTTTACGATGTCCCAAGGCCAGATGGGTGGAAACTGATAGCCCACACACGGCGTCCGCCCTTGACAGCCAGCTTCTGCTGTTGTCCCGAGGTCCAGAAATATCACAGCCACTATTGAAAAGCGAAGACTAAATCAAGTTTTCGTCCACCCCCACCCCTGACTCCCTACACACACTACTGACCATTCTATCACCCTTCTCCATCTCCTCGCGGTGTTGACGCACTGTTTCTCACTCTCCTGTATCATGGTGGTTGGGTGTCATGCAAAACAACCGTCCATCTCGGTCATTCCCGACTGCATGTTACTACCGTTAATTTCTTCACACACACACACACACACACACACACACACACACACATATATATATATATATATATATATATATATATATCACATACACTTATCTCTCTCTCTCTCTCTCTCTCTATGTATATATATATATATATATATACATATATATGTATGTGTGTGTGTGTGTGTACATATTCATCACATGTATATGCAAATATATGTGTACAAATAATACACACACACACACATATATATATAGAGAGAGACAGAGACAGACAGACAGACAGACGAGGTTCCAAAATTTTGAAATTTATTGAAACCGTTGTGGGGGCGGGGGGGATATTCAATTTCAAACTGAATCAAGAACATGGTTTAAAAGGCGTTTGGGAGGCTCTCCTGGAAACAAAAATAGTTAAACTTCATCTGAACAAAGGTATGTAAATATATCCATGATGAATTACTACACTAATTGGATAAGTATATAATAATAAAGTATATAAAGTATATACATACACATAAACTCATAAAACCACAGACATGAATTTGGAATGGAATAAAATTACTCATGTAAACTGAGAGACAGACTTTACTATTTTCAATGCAACGCTGCACAGTCTGTGTGTGTGTGTGTGTGTGTGTGTGTGTGTGTGTGTGTGCGTGTGTGCGCGCGCGCTTGTGTGTGTGTGTGTGTGATGATGATGATGATGATGATGGTGTGTGTGTGTCTGTGTGTCTGTGTGTGTTTTCAGTTGTATTATGTGTGATAGGGCAAAGTCATAGAGTATGTTCTTGTTTCCATAACCCACCGAACGCTAACATGGATTACAGGACCTTTCATGGGCGTATAATTTTTTTTTAATCTTCGGCTTGCGTATACACATGAAAGGGTGCAGGCACGAGCAGGTCTGCACATTTGTTGACCTGGGAGATCGGAAAAATCGCCACCCTTTACCCACCAGACCCCGTAACCGAGATTCGAACCCGGGACACTCAGATTGAAAGTCCAACGCTTTAAGCAATCAGCTATTGCGCCCGTCCGGTGGCGTTTTGAAACTGTTTCTCTCAAATGCACAGTTCGCCGTATTTCAGATCAAGTAAGAATACAAACCGTTTGGGAATACGGATCGACACGCGAGTCCGATCAACTGGAAGCGAACCTATCACATAAACATAAACCCCTGGACTTTCTCACGAATCTCGGGATCGATGCCAGGGGCTCTCAGATTTACTGGTTTCTGTTAATTTACGGGAAACTCTCATCTCTGATGTCTGACAGACGGGACATAAGAGACGGACACATATGCATATAATAACACAGAGAGACAGTGAGAGACATGCACATCAATACGGGCGGACGCACGCACGAACTTGCGCACGAGCGCGCGCGAACACACACACACACACACACACACACACACACACGATACAGGACGCCCTTCAGGTCATCTTGCTCTGATTTTCAACTGTGAAAAACAAACAACTCGGGAGGCACAGGTGAGTTCATGACTCCCGAACCCAACCACCCACCCACCTCCCACCCCAATCCCAAACATCTGGAACCAGTAACGCGAAAGAAAATCGATTTGTCAGGCTCTCAGGTTTGTCTCCTGCAGCGAAAAAAAACAAAAAAAACCGAAAAGGACCATCATGAACACGTCAGGACCCAGACAGACACTGCCCACGTTGACAACAGTTGATCGATAGATCCCTGTTGGTGGTGTTCTTGAAAGCCGTGTGGAAATCGTTATCAGTTGTGTAATCACTGTCCTGGAGCCAACTGCATTACTCGGACGGAAGAACCTAGTATGGTCGTGACCCGCTACTAACTGTGTGCAGTATGGAACTGACCAATGGCGTAGTTCGGTCAACGCTGGCATTTAGTCACGTGTAACTGTCAAAACGTTAGAACTAAGCAATGCAACTGGCACCACTGGATCCTTGCCGCGTGTGCCATATGTCCTAGTGGGCGAGATTTTTTTCCCCTTCAGTTTGCTTCTTGATAACCCTCCCACCCACACCCTGCACCCCCACCCTGCTCTTCACTTCTCTCTGCTCTTTTTTTTTCTTTTTCTTCCTTTGCTTGCTTTTTTTTTCTAATTTTTTGTGCTGCTTTCCCCATCATCTGTATCGTTTTAAGTGGCATCATTGGCACGCCGCTCATTAAGAGGAGCCCCATACACACACAGCCACACCCGGGTTCGTCTGTCGCAGTCCCGATGTCGTCAGTCCAAAGGGAACTATCGAGGTTAGGTCTCCGCCAGGGGGGCTACACACCAGAGGAGACCCTGCATCGCTGTCTCTGCTTGTTCTGGCAGACCATCCACCCCTACCCCCCTCTCTCTCTACTCATATAGTAAATTCGGAGATGGAAATCCCCTATTGATTGTATTGTCAATGTCCGGGTTCCTGTCTGCACTCCATACAGAGCGATATTTATGTCTTCTTTCTTTTTTTAATCATTATTTATTTACCGCATCCACACCCACCCACACCCCCACATCCACCCACTGCCACCGACAGCCATCCACACCCCCACACCCACCCACACCACCACACCCACCCACACCCATCCACATCCCCACACCCACCCACAGCCACCCACATCCACACACCCATCCACAGCCACCCACACCCACACACCCACCCACAGCCACCCACATCCCCACACCCACCCACACCCCCACAGCCACCCACACCCACCCACACCCCTACACCCACCCACACCCCTACACCCACCCACACCCATCCACATCCCCACACCCATCCACACACCCATCCACATCCCTACACCCACCCACACCCCTACACCCACCCACACCCATCCACATCCCCACACCCACCCACACACCCATCCACATCCCCACACCCACCCACACCCCCACAGCCACCCACACCCCTACACCCACCCACACCCATCCACATCCCCACACCCATCCACACCTCCACAGCCACCCACACCCACCCACACCCCTACACCCACCCACACCCATCCACATCCCCACACCCACCCACACACCCATCCACATCCCCACACCCACCCACACCCCCAAACCCACCTACACCCCCACAGCCACCCACAGCCACCCACACCCCCACACCCACCCACACCCCCACACCATCCACACACCCCCACACACACCCACACACACCCACAGCCACCCACATCCCAAATCCCCTTCCTCTCCTCTGGTTTCTTGGACTTGGAAATAGTCAATTGCTAGCACTGCCAGCACCCAATATCATGTATGTACATAGCTTGATAATGGTAATAACAATAACAACGATGATAATGATAATGATAAGTAGTAGCATAGAAACAGTAGTAGTAATAGTTGTAATTGATGTTGTTTCAATCATCATCATATATGGATTTGTCCGAACGCAGTGACGCCTCCTTGAGCTACTGAAACTGAAACTATCATCATCATTACTATTATTATCATCATTATTATCATTATCATATTATTATTACTGTTATTGTCATTATTATCGTTATCATCATCTGTATCATTAGTACTGGTGGTGGTGGCTGTGGTGCTGGTGTTACTACATTACTTTATCCACCTTTTTTCCACTTCTCAACACTCCCACCCCTCGAATCATCTTCATTCCCATCTTTTCTTGTCCTGTAATTTCTCAGTTCCTTATTTCATACATATTTATAGCTCATTATCTGCCTACCCACTTGAGGCCGATAAAGTGTTTATACATCCGCGTAAAAAAAAAAAAAAGCCAATTGGTTAATATACGTGAAATAACCAGAGCAGGCATTTCCAGCCAAATTAAAAGTAAACTGAGAAACAAACAATAAAGGAAAGGGAAGGGGGGAAAGGGCAATAAACAGAAAGCAAGAATCAATGGAAAGAAACAACAGAAGGAAAAAGATGACACATTAACTGGAAATAACAATATATATTGTGGTCCTCAGCCAAACTCGTAGAATATACGGAAAGAAATAAAATAATGATGGAAATAAAACACCCACAGGGACACATCATGGGCAGCGATACAGCACACTTGACCGAAAAAACCGTACCCGCTGAAGAATCGCAAAGATCGTCTTCAAGCGCTTCTAAGCATCAGAAGCGAAATTAACATTTTCCATACGCGTGTCACACAGTCTCCTGTGAAAAAGGCTGGTCCTGAAGTGGGAGAGAAAGCGTTAAAGGCCAACACAACGGTCGTTTATATCAGGTCTTCTTTTTGGAACCAGTTGCTGTCCTCATGGGGTTTTCATATCTTATCATGTCTCTGGACAAACCCGTTTCATGTTCTGCTTTGCTGGAAAATTGTTGTGTTTTTTTTTTGTGTGTGTGTGTTTTTTTTTTTTTTTTTTTTTTTTGCTATCGCAGAAATACGTTTAGAATAGAATAGAATAGAATACATCTTTATTACTAGTGTACCTGTGTCACAAGGAATATTTAGGGGGGTAGTGCATAACAAGGTACGAACATAAATCGAAAATCATACACAAACACAGATACAGTAGAAATTAGGATACATACAATATCAATATAAAAACTTGCGCATACTCACGCATGCTCGCACTGCACACACACACACACACACACACACACACACACACACACATGCACGCACGCACGCACGCGCACACACTCTCTCTCTCTCTCTCTCACACACACACACACACTCTCTCTCTCTCTCTCTCTCTATCTCTCACACGCACACACACACACACACACACTCACACACACACACACACACACACACACACACACACACACACACACACACACACACACACATTTGAACAGAAGCCGCATATTACATGTGGATGGGGCTGATAAACAAAAATGTCTATAACATCCTTGAATCCCATGCATTGTGTCAAACAGTAAGGGGCAAACACTGAATTTCGTTTGATTTCTCTGCAGTGTGGAATTATCTATAATGAATGTGCCTATCGCCCTGCAAAACATGAAGCGAGAAAATTCCAAATGCAACCGAGTCATGCAACAGTCTGCAGATAATATGGAGCATTACAGAAGTACATACCGGCCTCCTTTTTACCACTGAGATGAATAATCTATTTTTGTTGAACGTAAGGAAAGAGTATACCATTCAGAGCGTTTTTGTATCCTTCATTATTTTCTTTGCTGAAACTTGCCAGTCATCTTTTGCACACTTCATTCCCTTCCAGCCCTGCACACATCTTTTTTTTCCCCAAAGTCACTCCACGCTACCTCCAAACCTGCTCTCTCTCTATATATATATGTATGCATATATATATATATATATGTGTGTGTGTGTGTGTGTGTGTGTGTGTGTGTGTGTGTGTGCGCACATATATTTAATCGCCCTCTATCTCTGTCTCTATCTCTCTTGTCTCTCTCTCTCTTATCTATTTCTCTATACCTCTATATATTCTCTTCCTCTATCTCTATCTTCATACCTCTGTTTCTATCTCTCTCTCTCCCTCTGTTATCCTCTCTCTGTCTCTCCCTCTCTTATCTTATATATATCTCTCTCCCTCTTTCTCTCTTTCTCCCTCTTCCTCCCTCCCTCCGTCTCGTTCGAACAGCGTTCAGTGTTGTTTCTTCCTTCTTCTGTTTTTACATGGACCCATTGAATCCGTGATTATAAAACTAGATGGCAATGTTCTAGTTCATTTCAGTCTAACATCAATCAAGCAGATGGATGAGAAGATCATCGATAAAGTAACCAGCCAACCTCCATATTTCGCAGAGGCGAACACTGTTTCGATCACGAAACGGTCTCTCCGTTTAGGCCGGTGACAGGGCAAAGACCCCTGACATGCCTGGCGTTTGATTGAATCATATCCACTTTCAGCCGACGTCTTGCTTGAAAACGGACGCTTCGATGGTCACTTGAAAACTGGTTTAAATATTCAAATGTCGTCCCCTAGTAAAGGGTGTAAGGTCAGATCTGAGTCTACATGGCAATACGTTTTGTGCAAAAACTGAATCTCCGTGGCAACAAACCTATGCTCCATGGCAACAAGTTCAGTGTCGAACTAATATTTCGTTAGCAACTGGTTCAAATGTCAGCTTGATGCTCTGTTGGGAACTCTTGGTAAAATACATTCAATAACACGTAAATGATAGTGAAACGAGTTGCCTTGTAAATTACCAGTAAAAGGTAAACGGTATCACACGAAGTTCCGCTCCGCTGAGAAAGTAAAAGAGTTCAAAGACAATTCACTAACAACGAAAACGTGTAATATTTTCTTTTCATGGCAACATTATTTCTCTGTGAGAAAATTGTGCTGCTCTCCCCGGGGACAGCGCGTCGTCAAAGTACAGCACCACCTTTGTTTCTGTCTGCGAGTGCATATGTTATACGATCAAAGTGGAACTTTCTACAGAAATATGCCAGGGACAACCCTTTGCTTGCCGTGGGACATGGGACCTCGTTTTCTCGTCTCATCCGATTGACTCGGATCCAGAAGTTAGTTGCATTGTTTGGTTCTAACTTTTTGCCAGTAACACGTGACTAAATGCCTACGTTGACCGAACTACTCCATTGGTCAGTTCCATACTACACACGGTTAGTAGCGGGTTACGACCATAGTAGGCTCTTCCGTCCGAGCAATGCAACTGGTTCCAGACCTCCACTCAAGATCTAGAGGAGGGGGCAGCGTGAGGGATGGTCCGCATATGGGACTCGAACACGTGCACACTTACTTACGAGTCAGACACGTTACCACTTGGCAACCGCTCCACAAAACCATTTGAAAACAGACTGGAATAGCAAACTTACCATGAAGCTTTAAACAAACCAAGCAAGCTAAAAATTGTGAAGTAAAAACCCTTACTCGAGAATCCTCCAAGGTTTGAGAAATTTTGTGAAAAAGAACGACTATAATAAAAACAAATAATAATAATAATAGATCAGTACAGAGACAACGGTACTTGGCAGGCAGTCACATATCTGTCAATAACCATCATCACGACACGTTCCGCTGTGATGACACTGGTTGTGATGGCAACGGTCGTGGTACTGACGTAGGTGGACGTGGTAACCAGGAAGTCGGGTGCACATGTACTGACAGTCTTGACAGTGCCCTGGTGGCGTTGTTCTGCTAGGTCGGCGTGCAAGAGCTGAAGACCCCACAGGGAGCACCTGGACAGTTAATTAACAGCATTTGTAAACATCAGAAAATCCAAGCTGCAAAAATGAGATGCTATCGAAAGATCTTGGGCATCTCGTATCTCGAATACATCACCAACGAGCAGGTTCGCCAGACCATCACTCAACATATAGGACCACACGACGACCTACTGATCATCGTGAAGAAACGGAAACTGAAATGGTATGGTCATACCACAAGATCAAACGGCCTTGTCAAAGTCATCCACCAGAAAACGGTAGAGGGGAAGAGAAGAAGAGACAGACAAAGGGGAAAAAATAAGTCTGACAACATTGAAGAGTGGACAAGGCTGACATTTGCTGAGACACAATCACTCACACATGATCGTCCAGAATCAAGAAGGCTGGTGCACGAGTCAACATCGCTGTGTACCGACTGTTCCCTACGGAGCTAAGGGACCAAGGCAAGGCACATATCAGGTTGAAAAAGGCATGGTATACATAGCTCTCATAAGTCATTTACGGCTTACTGGTGTTTGAGTTGCGAGAATCAAGGCCTGACTAAGCGCGTTGGGTTACGCTGCTGGTCAGGCATCTACTTGGCAGATGTGGTGTAGCGTACATGGATTTGGCCGAATGCAGTGACGCCTCCTTGAGCTAATGTCACCTCCAATTATAAATTAAAACATGATTGGCTTCGTTCACTATACTTAGTATATAGGACTATAGAGTGTTAGGACTTTTCATGCAATTAACTTCAGTAAAATCCACTTAGAATGTGCATAATAAATATTTCTGGATTGTATTCCTCGGACTCTTCTGTGCCAATATGTGTAAAGTGTCCTCATTATGAGCAGTTGTGTGTACCTTTGCTTTGATCGTAGCTATTTTCAAAAACCCATCACTTGTTCCATGCAGTGCGATAAACATTTTTTTTCTTTTAATAATTAAAAAAAGAATGATTCAGGCTTTGGCATGAAGAACAATTTGAGACGCAGACAGCTATCAATGACAAAAGAACGAGGCTTTAGTACAGATCACAGTTGCCAGTCAAGAGAACCATACATACTAAAAAGCATATTTGAAATGTCTGTCTCCCTGTATATCACAAAACGTCCATTCATAGCTCGTCTTCACTAAACAACAAGACATTCCAGCTTCGAGTACATTGAAAACACTCACATAAAAGCGGATTCCATTTAATGTGCTACTATTTACAGACATACGTTCTAACACCGTGGGCGACTGAACTCTCTTAATCAAGAATCTCATTCAAATCTTCTTCCTCGGGGATATCCGCAAGTAATGTTGGGACACAAATTTGCCTGTGCCTGGCAAATCCCAAGATCCCTAAAGCTTTTACGGAGAGTTTAATGGTTGGCCATTAAAGCCAGACGTCATTCAAAGAGAATCGTCTTTCCTTATTTAGAGTGCTATTTAGAATGACTCGGTATGATACTAAATCAGCACCGTTGAGTCCACAAAAGACAAGTCCAACATATACACGGAGACAATAGATTCTAATACAAAAGTCCACTCGATGATCTTATCTATTTTCTTATTTCAATGTAGCAGAAATGAGCTTGGAATGCAGACATCTCTGAAACGAAGCACCAGAAATGTTACTAGAAAGTGTATTCAAACACGGTTGCTGTGCTTACAAAGCATTAACGTAGGAAATGTCAGTTAAATTCATCATCTACTGTTTGCATTTTAATTTGCTCCTGTCGCCATACAGTGGGCAGTTAACCTTAACATCAAGCGGGTGCGTATCGATATCGCTACCTGTCATTAGTGCCACGTGCCAATGCTACGTGCCATTATCAACGTGTTCACCACGTGCCAATAGTGGTACGTGCAATTACGTGCCAAGAGTGCTACATGCAATTACTAATACGTCCAATAACGCTACTTGTCAACAACACTACTGTTTTTATTGCTACGTCTCAATAGCAATATTCGATTAATGGCGATTCTGTCGGTGTGCCTGTCTGTCCTTTCCTGAATGTTTTCTAATCATATTTCGGCCTTTGATTATGTTACGTTTATTTCTCCTCATTATTGGCAATGTCAAGATCAGCAGACTGACAACTCTTAACGTTCTCAAATATACATGTTCATTTTATCTAATGTGTGTGTGTGTGTGTGTGTGTGTGTGTGTGTGTGTGTGTGTGTGTGTGTGTGTGTGTGTGTGCGTGCGTGCGTGCGTGCGTGCGTGCGTGCGTGTGTGACACACATACGCCCACACAAAGTCAGTAATTAACGAACGCGACCAAAACAAGACATCGTAGCAAACAAATTATATGACCGTATTACGTACCCTCCATCCCCTTCTAAAAAACAGATTGATACAAGTCATTCAATGACGCACAGTCACATCTAAGAGAGAGAGGGGGGGGATAGAAAGAGAGAGAGAGAAGAAGAGAAAATTGAGAGGGGGGAGTGGAGAGAAACAGAGAGAGACAGAAGGCAACAGAAGTACGAAGAGAAACGGTGGGCGCGAATTACACTGCATCGAGTACAAAACTGTTCAATAGCTTCTTCACGTAGTGAGGAGTATCTGGATGTTTGGCAAGAAGATAGTACCATCGACACATAGCAATATTAAGACGTGGTACTGTTAGTACACAGCGGTAAAATAAAGTAGGCTGGCACAAAACAGTGCTGTCTACACGTGGTGCTATTGAGACGTAGTGATAAACTTCGAACAGTAGTGCTACCAACACGTAGAGAACTGATAGTATTGATAACGGCACGTAGCGCTCTTGACACGTAGCGCTATCGGAAGGTCTCCCGTCCCAATGATGGTGCATTTTTTCCTCTCACGCGATCAAACGCTCTTCACCCTGTTTCATCTCCATCTGCTTAAGTATCTCGTGCAAGCCTCCAACTTCCTCCCCTCGCCTTTTGACGTGCTCGTTCAGCGGATCAATAACGCCCAGACCACAAACTGTTTACGACGTTCCAAGGCCAGATGGGTGGAAACTGATAGCCGGATACAGCGTCTGTCGTTTGACAGCCGATTTCGGTTTTTGCCGCCTGACCTCAGAGTGCCATCGCTCAGATGCAGAACCAAAGAGATTCCATTGCAGGGAACTGGTTTATATTGTGTCATGTGCATCAGCAGAGAGTCTGAGTAAAGTGTAGAATTTAGTTTTTAAATGCAGCTGGGTTTTGTGTGTGTGTGTGTTTGTTTTTTTTACCCTTGTGTGTATGTGTGTGTGTGTGCGCGCCCACACACACACACACACACACACACACACACACACACGTGCACGCTTTTGTGCACACATGCATTCTCGTACATGCTTGTACATGAGCACAGAAACACACAACTGCACGAACATCTTGGAATCAGTCACGTGTATACTTGCACAAGTGCATTCAATCATACACATGCATGCTTTCCCGCTTCTGCATGCTGTATTGTGTATGGGTATGAATTAACGCAAATGTGTTCGCGTAGTATGAGGATGGGTGAGACTGTGAATTTAAGTCTATATATTTTGCTGCAAATCTAAAAATAAGTTACTGTTTTTGCACGTCTATTAAAATCATACTAGAAAAAAAAGCGAAGCCCCCCAAACTCACACAGTTTCTGTATGCTGCGTATCATTTATCCATATGACGGGCGCAATAGTCGAGTGATTAAAGTGTTGGACTTTCAATCTGAGGGTTCCGGGTTCGAATCTCGATAACGGCGCCTGGTGGGTAAAGGGTGGAGGTTTTTCCGATCTCCCATGTCAACATAAAAAATTTTGTGCAGACCTGCTGGTGTCTGGACCCTCTTCGTGTGTATACGCAAGCAGAAGATCAAATGCGCGTTAAAGATCCTGTTATTCATGTCAGCGTTTGATGGGTTATGGAAACAAGAACATACCCAGCATGCACACCCACGAAAACGGAGTATGGCTGCCTACATGGCGGGGTAAAAACGGTCATACACGTAAAAGCCCACTCGTGTTCATCTTGCTATAGCGCATGTTCATGAAGTTCTATTATCATATTCATGTAACCATTTACTACACTGCTGATGCTTACTTTTTTGTTCTCCAGCGGAAAAAAAAAAACATACATCAAAAATTGTATGAAGCAAAATTTCTGCTTTTTTTTTGTTTGTTTGTTTGTCTGCTGTGTGTCTGCCCCTATTCAGTGTTAGTAATGCCGTTCAGCTTTGAACCCACACACACACCACAACACTTTTCCCTTCCCAGTCGTCTTTTTCCCCTCCCCAATAACAGAAAAGTCGTCCGCCCCCCGTCCCCCAACCCCTCCCCCACTCGCTTCTCCCCCCTCCCCCCCCCTTCCCTACCCATCCCCGTGCCTATTCAGTGTTAGTAATGCCGTTCAGCTTTGAACCCACACACACACACCACAACACTTTTCCCTTCCCAATCGTCTTTTTCCTCTCCCCAATAACCGTAAAGTCGTCCGCCCCCTCCCCCCCCCCTCCCCTCCCTCCTGTGACGAGCCATCCCTGCACCCTGTTCCATCACCTCGTGCTTTGAGTGTCTGTTTAATCGTGTGCACACACCCACTGATTTTCTCCCCATATCATTTTGACCTTCTCGTCCAGCGGATCAATAGCGCGCAGACCACGAAAGGTTTACGTTGTTCCAAGGCCAGATGGCTGGAAACTGATAGCCTCCGACAGCGTCTGTCGTTTAACTGCCAACTTTTTGCTGTTGCTGCTGTCTGACCTCAAAATGTCATCGCAAAGATGAAGCATGCTTGCAAGGAGATATCCCCCATTCTGCAAGAAAAAGATTTATCGTGTCTGGTGCATGAACGTAAGGACTGGGAAGAAGTGCAGGGATTCTTTTTGTGACAGTGATGGGTGTGTGTGTGTGTGTGTGTGTGTCTGTGCGTGTGTGTGTATGTGTGGTTTGTGTGTGTATGCGGTGTGTGTGTGTATGTGTGTGTGTGTGTGTGTGAGTGTCTGTCTGTCTCTCTGTATGTGCATGCGTGCAAATGAAACACTGAAAAACATAAAGACAACTGCTCAATATTGCAATCGTTCGCGCATAGTTGTTATGTTTCCATGGAAACAACACATGTGCATGTGGGCATGGATATGAGCGCGCTTGCGCGCACGTGTTTGTGTGTACGCGCGTGTGCGTGAGTGTTCGCGTATGCACGTGATCGTTATCTGTGTTTAACCTGAAATGTTCATTAATTACTTACGTAAAGCTGTTTAGCTTGCAAGCGTGTGCTCGAGCAAGCAGGCTGGAAGTAGGATATGGGGACCGGATGGTTGGGAGGGGGGGTGGGGGGGCGACAGAGAATTATGATGAGCATCATTGGGAATGGTATGCAGAACTGAAGGAGTTCAAACTTTCTGCAATGTTTTGCAGTTATGGTTAGTACCATCAGGAGTACAAATGTTGTGGTTAGTCCTATCATTAGTATCAATACTGTGATTAATTGTTTCATAAGTAGCGATATAAGTCAAAGATTTGATTTCGATCTTGGTCTGAGGCTCGGTCCACATTTGAGATATTTTAATCTATAGTTTTCCTCTTCCGTTGTCACGCTGGGGTAAAAAAAAATCTTTAAATTTCAGCTCAGAGGATTCTTGGTTGCAGGCACAGTGTTTGACTACATTTTCCTACGTCCAAACAGAACGGAAAATTAACTAAAAGCCTGTCCATACGGAAATCGAACCGTAATCTAATATCTGACCTTAATCCGAACAGTCTTTCCAGCCCTTCTTGCCCTGAAGGAAGCAAGCAAAACAGCAGCACCGCTAACCGTGTGTGTTTCATAGACTTCACGCAGGAACCAGTGTGTCAGTGTGTTTCTCGGGGGGAACTCGCAACTTTCGTGTAGCCGTAAGCGAAAAGAAAGTGTCGGAATTCCTTTCCACTTCACTACTAAATTAGGCATACAACTCGTAAAACATGGTGCGAAATGTGAGGCTTTTGTGGTAACATTTGAGCAGAGTTTACCTTTGGTACATAAAAGCGGAGGCAATATCCACATTTCTTCCCCTGTATATTTTTCCAGTCAGTTTCGTTGCGAAGAAGGACAAAATTGTAAATCTGTTGATAACCACTGGAATATCTGCTCTATATTTCTTCCCCTCTCGAATGCCGTAAATAAGGCAAATAAAAGAGTGGAAGGGAAGAATCATAAAGTACACACACACACACACACACACACACACACACACGTATATATATATATATATATATATATATATATATATATATATATATAACACAATGTTATTAATCAATTATCAACTTATTCCGCTTTGAAACAAAAGAGTAAACGGGGAGAAATGTGGGTATTGCCAAAACAGGTAACGAAATCGTCACGTTCGTTGTTTCCATGACAACGTTGGTCTGTCTGAAAGGAAGGAGGGGTGCAGATGGGCTGAAGAAAGGAAGACCAAATAAACCATTCCACACTTGCCACACACAAACGTCCAACTCTCGAGGTAAACTGTGTCCATGGGAACTTCACGCGCACCGAAGTGGAAAACATCAAACGTCCTCCAAGGAAATATTTGGTACGTTTTCGCTGTTCTGCTTCGTTGTCTGTGGGTTGTCGTTCTTCCAAACTTGATGCATGCTGTCACCCTGTCGTCTGCCGGGTCATGTGACCCAGTCAGCAACGGTGGAATGCACAGTCAGACTTCACAGGGCACAACAGACCACTGGTCTAAAAATAGATGAATAGCGCAAGCCTTCTTTGAGCCCCTTTGCTAATGAAGCCAGCGGAAGTGTTCAATCAGCCTTTGTGTTTCTCGTAGCAGTATAGCGCGAAGCAGTGACTTCATATGTGTAACCGAGCGCTCAGCTCTCTTCACGGCAAGCTTTCACTTGCTCGCGGCGTTAGCTAAGCTGACATTCCTGTGTGTGCCTCCACTGCAAGTTTGCGCCACGTGTCACTGCACTGTTTTCCTGTAATACCTTTGGTAGATAAATCACTGGCAGATTTCAATCAAGATACAACATTTGGCATGTCGTGGGGGCAAGCATACACGGTTACAGTTCAGAAACTACCACCAGTTAGCAGACGACTTGTCAACGGACTGACGGCCGGATACGAGAAACAATATGGCGTCCAGTTGGCTTCAGCTTTCCTGGCCAATGAGCTATCCATGTAATATTAGATCACTGACAATAGACACATTCACCCAGTCATTCGTCCAGCGATTATTGTCTGGATTTAAGCTCCCACGTTTTGTTCTGGAAGGTATTGTCTCACTGCTTCATGTATATCTGGAAGGATAATCAGGAACCGTCAGGAATTTTCAGTGTGCAGTTTGAGCCGCACTTCATCAACAGCTGTCACAGCCACAAACTGAAAAGTCACAAGATTCACACACACACACACACACACACACACACACACACACACACACACACATGGACATGTTTTCCCCCATCGCTTGAAATGCTCCAGATGGAGATTTTGCCGTGAAATCTTTGCCCAGAGGGCCGGATGTAAAAAAGCAACCATGCTTATTCCCTTACCCTCATAAAATAAAATTTCGTTCGTTCGTTCTCTCTCTCTCTCTCTCTCTTAGACTTCAGAGGCAGTAACAATACTGTACCATTTAAAAACCCGGATGTTTCTGGAACTTGTATATTGATGATCTCTCTCTCTCTCTCTCTCTCTCTCTCTCATCGCCATGTTGAGACCGAGCGACAGGGTAGCCGGTGTCATGTTAGGCCTGACCCTCACCTACTTGTTCTGGGGCAGTCTTCTTCTTCGATGTGGAGACATCGAACAGAACCCGGGACCAGGACCCAAGACGGACAGCCTTCGGCAGACCAGACTGGGCAGTACGGGACGAGGGACTGGAGCGGACAGGACGAGCGGCACTCCGGACAGAGGACAGACGACACCCCCTTCTCCTCATCAGCCTTCCCTTGCAGACTTGATGGGTATGCTACAGACAATTAATTGCAGGTTTGATGGCATGGACAGCAGGTTCGATGGCATGGAGAGCGGTTTGCAAGAACTCAAGGACCAGTATGCCACCCTGTACAGCGACTTAAGTAATCTGAGGGAGGAGGTGAGTGATTTGAAAAAGGAAAACGTGGAGTTGGCAAAACAAAATTCTGATCTGATGGCCAAAGTGGAACAATTAGAACAAAAAACTGATGACTTAGAAGGTAGATCAAAACGCAATAATTTGATTTTTTATGGTGTTTCGAGAGACCAGAATGAAACAAGTGAACTAGCAGAAGGAAGATTACAGGATATTATTACAGATTCATTAGACATTACTGATAACATTGAATTTGAACGTGTTCACAGACTAAATGCCAAATCTGACTCCCCTATCATTGCATGCTGTTCTTTCTTCAAAGACAAAGTGAAAATTCTGAAAGCTAAAAGAAATTTGAAAGGGACAAACATTTTTGTGGGGGAAGATTTCTCTGCGCGCGTCAGAGAAATCAGACGTAATCTTTCGCCCCACTTAAAAAAGGCAAGATCAGAGGGAAAAAGAGCGACGATGGTCTATGACCACTTAATCATTGACAGCAAGAAGTATTTTCTGGATGGCCGTGGTGGTCTGAAGGAAAATAGATAAGGGTGGGGCCGGCCAGTTCGGAAAGCATGTCCTTTCCTGGGTAAGGATGAGAAAGAGAACCATGAAATGTTTACACCGGTTGAATTGTCTGTCTCAGGTGACAGTGACACTGTTGTGACATGGTTGGTGAACCAGAACAGCCCCGCTGAACTGTCTTCTGTTTGCACGTGCAGCCAGTTGGAGAGCTCGGCGTGTACATATGACACACATGATGTTAATAAACCTTTCTCGTTTTTACTGTGGAACGTTAATGGTTTGTATTCTAAACTTGCTGATTCTGATTTCGTTGCGTTTATTTTCAAGTTTGATTTTGTGTGTTTAGTTGAAACTTTCATGGAAGATTTTCGCTCTAACATGTTCTCTGGTTACACTTCATTTTGTAAACCAGCAGTTAAGTTATCAAAACAAGGGAGACGATCCGGAGGTGTGGTGTGTCTGATAAGGAATGAATTGTGTCCGTTTGTTAAAACTGTCGATGTGAATCACCCTAATTTTTGCGTCTTTTTAATTGATAAGATATTATTTGGTCTTGATAAAGATATCCTGTATTTTTGTTCGTACATTCCTCCTGAAAGCTCCCCTTTTTATACCTACTTTGATATTGATAATGGAATACATATGCTGGAAGATTGCTTGACTGATTGTTTATTATTATATGATGCTTATATTATCCTAAATGGTGATTTAAATAGTAGAACCTCTAATATATGTCAATATTTCTCTGATTTCTACACGCAGCATGAAAGTCATTCTGTCAATAAGTCAAGACATTCACAAGATAATCTCTTGAACAATTATGGTAAGTTGTTGTTGAATTTGTGCACTGCATTAGATTTATGTATTTTAAATGGAGTATGTGAGGGCGACCTCCAAGGTTGCTATACATACATTTCGGATGCTGGATGCAGTGTTAACGATTATTTTATATTTTCAAAAGATCTCTTTCATATTGTTTTTGATTCATGTAAACTAATTGTTTCAGAACGTATTGACTCTGACCACCTACCTGTAACACTTCACGTTGTTTTCCCTAGAGGTAAAAATTTTGATGCAGCTGAACAAAAACAGGACATTGTCATTGAAAAAATCATATGGAATGAAGAATATGCACAGCTGTTTCGTGATACTTTAAGTAATGAGCAGATTAGTACAAAAATTGACAATGCAATAAATTTGATAGATGTTGATGTGAATGATGCACTAACATTGTTGAATGAATGTATGAAGGAAAGTGCGGAGTGTATGAAAAGACGTGTGCGTGTCAATAACAACAAGGTACGTGATGACTGGTTTGACCATGAGTGTGCTATGAGTAAAAGGGAGGTAAGAAGGTTATTACGGATAAGTCGACGGACATTAAAAGTGGAAGATAAAAATACATATGTAATTGCAAGACGAGAATATAAACATTTATTAAAGAGAAAAGAAAAGGACTTCAATAAATCTTTAATGGATAAGCTTGTAACATCTATACGTAGCCAAAAGGAATTCTGGAATAATATTAATAGAGTTTCGAAGAAAAGAAAACAACCTAGACATACTATTGATTGTGACACTTGGTTTCAACATTTTCAGTCTTTGTTACAATCGAATGTTGATAACGAGCATAGTGAAGTTGCTTATGATGATGATGCTATGATTGATGATGAAGCAGATCTTTACATGAACCGGCCAATTTCTAATGAAGAGGTACTACTGGCATTAAGAAAACTTAAAAATGGTAAGGCAGCTGGTCCTGATGGAATTGTTAGTGAACTGTATAAAAATTCTTCTGATCAAGTAGTCCTTTTTTTCGTTAAGCTGTTTAATAAACTGTTTGATAATGGTGTATACCCTAATTACTGGATAGAATCTATTATTTTGCCCATTTACAAGAAAGGTGATGTAAATAATCCCAATAATTATAGAGGTATTTCTTTAGGTGATATAAGTGGTAAATTGTATGGAATAATTATCAATAAAAGATTACAGGAATGGGTTGACGAAAATAATATCACTGGTGATCATCAAGCTGGATTTAAAAAAGGATAT
The DNA here is from genome assembly GCF_041734735.1 of Babylonia areolata. Classification (NCBI taxonomy): domain Eukaryota; kingdom Metazoa; phylum Mollusca; class Gastropoda; order Neogastropoda; family Buccinidae; genus Babylonia; species Babylonia areolata. The sequence continues at coordinate 26,376,078 of NC_134901.1, forward strand.
TCTACAGTAGACCACATGTTTACGTTGCTTTCACTTGTTCAGAAACAGTTCTCCTTTAATCGTAAATTGTATGTCGCTTTCATTGATTTTGAAAAAGCGTTTGACTCTATTAACCGAAATCTTTTATGGCCTGTTTTACTAAGGAATGGTATCAGAGGTAAACTTTATAATTGTATTAAAAGTATGTATAATGTAGTAAGAGCTAGAGTTCGTTGTGGTGCCAAACTGACTGAATTTATCAACTGTACAGTAGGGGTTAGACAGGGTGATCCTTGTAGCCCAATTTTATTTTCTCTTTTCATAAACGAACTTGCAATTCAGGTAATTACGAATGGGAGACATGGAGCTGTATTTTCAGTTGATGCCTTTGAATTGTTTATACTTCTGTTAGCTGATGATATTATTTTGATGTCAGAAACTGTTGTAGGTCTACAAACACAACTGAATTCTTTACACCGTGCGGCAGATTCACTTCAATTAAGAGTAAACATGACTAAAAGTAATATCATAGTATTTCGTAAGGGTGGTTATCTGAGTAGCAGGGAAAGGTGGTTGTATGGTGATGAGTTAATGCCAGTTGTTAACGTTTATAAATATTTGGGAATATTTTTCTCCACACGTTTGAGTTTTGTTGGTGCTTGTAAAGATTTAGCAAGTAGGGCTAAAAATGCTTTAATATGTATTATGAAAAAGTTACATGTGTTCAATAATACCTCTTTTGATTTATTTATTAAGCTGTTTGATGCTCAGGTACAGCCAGTTGTGTTATACGGTTCGGAGTTGTGGGGCCTAGATAGAGCCGCTGTTCATTGTGAATCAGTTCATACTTTTGCTTTGAAGACATTTTTAGGTGTTGAAAGGCAAACTCCTAATGATTTAGTTTATGGAGAAACAAATCGGTACCCGATGTATTTAGTTGCTGCAGTTAAATGTATTCGTTATTGGTTAAGGTTATTAGAAATGGATGCCAACAGATTACCTCGTAAAGCTTATGATATGCTATTTGATTTAGATACTAGAGGCAAAGTAAATTGGGTAACAAAAATACGTCACTGTTTATTTGAGTATGGGTTTGGTTTTGTTTGGTTAAACCAAGGTGTTGGCAGCATTCAGTCATTTATTTGTGCTTTTCGGCAACGTTTGATCGATTGTAGATGGCAGAAATGGTCTGATCATATTCAAAATAGTGAAAGATTTGATTTTTATAGGAATTTCAGCAATGGCCCAGACTTGAAACCTTACCTGATGTTAAATATGGATAGACATTTGAAATATATAACAACAAGATTCAGACTAGGTATTTCTGAGCTAGCGGTTCATCATTATAGATACAGAATATGTAATGACAATGATCTGATTTGTCCATTATGCAAAGATTCGATAGAAAATGAAATGCACTTTGTCTTTTGTTGTCCAGCTTTGAGGAATATTCGAGAATCATTTATTAAGCCTAAATATTATAGACAACCAAATATGTTTAAATTGAACTTGTTAATGTCCTCAACATCCTGTGAAATTGTTAGAAACCTTGCTTTGTATTTATATAAAGCTTTCAAAGTCCGAGAAACTATTACGTCATGAAAACACTGTTTTGTTGCTAGGCTAGTTTTTCATTTGAACTTATGTTATATCGAGTTTTTTTTATGTATGTTGTATTATGTGTAATGTTTTTGTTTTTCTTTGTTTTTTTTATTGCTGTCTGTTCATATACCCCTTCATTAGGGGCCTTGGCCTATATGAATAAATCATCTTGAATCTTGAATCTTGAATCTCTCTCTCTCTCTCTCTCTCTCTCTCTCTCTCTGACACACTTTCATATCCATCTGTCAATCTGTGTGTGTGTGTGTGCGCGCGCGCGCGCGCGCGCACGTATGTGTGTATGTGTGTGTGCACGCTCGCGCGCGCGTGTGTGTGCATGCATGTGTGTGCGTGTGTGTGTGTGTGTGTGGGGGCGGGGGTTGTTTCCTTCATCATGTATGTCCTTCTGCATGAATACCTTTACCCTTCATTTATGTGTGTGCTATTTGTAACAGATGTAGAATAGCAAGGACAGATTGGAAGAATTGGCTATGCCTAAAATCTTAATCCTTGAATAAAACGTTTCGAGTTCTGAGTTCTCTCTCTCTCTCTCTCTCTCTCTCTCTCTCCTCTCTCTGTCAGTTTTTCGAAATTCAAATTTATTCCTGCAACCAATCTTTTTTTGTGGGAGGTTTTTTGTTGTTGTTTTTTTTGTTGTTGTTGTTTTTAATGAATGGATAGGAGGGGGTCACAAGACAGAGATGGTCAGGAAGAACGACACCGAGACACTGAGACAGAGAAAGCGACAGACAAACAGACAGACAGACAGAATCAGAGAGAGAGAGAGAGAAGCTGACCAGAGAGAAAAGCACGCAATCTTCACACGCCTGCGATATTCAGGAGATCGCGGAGGAGGATCATTGTGTCAGAGCTCCGATGAAATCTGGAGGAGAAAACCTAATCCTGGCGGACAGACTCCGTACGGGGGGAAGCCAATGCAGGCTCTATCACTGTCACTGAAGGACTGACGTGACCTGACTCCCGCACCACGCCGTGACCAGTTCGCACGTGCTGCCTCGGGCAGACCCGCAGTTCAACAAGTGCCAACGACCAAATAAAACCTGAGGCGCTCTGGTGGGTCTTCTGATCGGCCGATTTGTTGTGAGGTTGAATTGTTATGTTGTTTGTTTGTTAAAATTATACAGTGTTGTGTCGGGCTGTTCTGCCCTGTTGCGTTGTATTGAATCGCTTGTGGAAAGTAGCAAGATGGCAGAATGGTTAAGACTTATATGCCAATACAGTGGCCGTGATGGTCTGGGTTCGAATCCCACTATCGTCCTTTCTCCCAAGTTTGACTGGAGTATCAAACCGAGCGTCTGGTCATTCGGATGAAACGATTAACCGAGGTTTCGTGTGCGGCGCGCCCTTGTCGCACTGAAAAAGGACCCTTGGGATACAAAAGTGTCTGGCAAAATTATGTAAAAGGAATCCATACAGGCACATAAATAATATATGCATGTAGTCAAGGCCTGACAAGCGCGTTGGGTTATGCTGCTGTCAAGTATCTACCAAGCGTATATGGATTTTTTCCGAACGCCTTGACACTTCCGTGTGCAAGTGAAACAGAATCACGCTCCATTTGGGTTTGGTTGTTTCGCTGTGTGTTGTTTTGTGAGGCTGGGTTGGGTCACGCTGCATCGCGCTGTATTGATCTTTCTAATAAGTGGAACGATCCAAGAGTAGACCCATAATCCCCATTTGTTCACCGAATCTTTTTCGCTTACTATGTAAGCATCACAGACCTCATATGAGAGATGTTCAAATAGTTTTGTTCCTAACCGCAGAAGTATACGCAAATCTGTTGTACTGTCTTGCAGTGCTGTTATTTTGTGTTGTTGCTTAATGTTGTGTTGTGTTACATTGAGTTATGATGTAACGCGATGTATGTGCGTTATGCCATGTTGCATTGAATTGTGATGTGTTGTATTTACGTATTGCTGTGTTGCTTTGAGTTATGATGTAACGCTTTGAATTTACGTTATGCTGTGTTGCTTTGAGTTATGATGTAACGCTTTGAATTTACGTTATGCTGTGTTGCCTTGAGTTATGATGTAACGCTTTGAATTTACGTTATGCTGTGTTGCTTTGAGTTATGATGTAACGCTTTGAATTTGCGTCCTGCTGTGTTGCTTTGAGTTATGATATAACGCCGCTTTGTATTTACGTTATGCTGTGTTACACTGAAATATATTATAATGTGTTGCATTTGTGTAATGTTGTGTTGCACTGAACAATGTTGTGATGTGTTGCATTTGTGTAATGTGTTGCACAGAACAGTGTTGTGATGTGTTGCATTTGTGTAATGTTGTGTTGCACTGAACTATATTGTGATGTGTTGCATTTGTGTAATGCTGTGTTGAGTTATGATGTGATGTGTTGCATTTGTGTAATGCTGTGTTGCATTGAGTTATGATGTGATCTGTTGTATTAATCTATATTGTAACGTGTTCTTCTACGTGTGCTGATTTGCGTTAAATTTATGGTGTGACCTGTGTACTGCGTTAATTTGTGTCGTGTTGGATTACGTTGTACTGAATCGTATCAATCTTTTGTAACGGGATCTATTCCACAGTCCCCTCGTCTAACTGAATGTCCATAAACCAAAACGATTCGAGTCAGTTTACGGATGAATATTTCCTTAACCTGAAAATCTGAATATGGTTGTATTACTCAGTTTGAGAAACTAGTCGATTATATGATAGTGTGCTACATCTCTCTCTCTCTCTCTCTCTCTCTCTCTCTCTCTCTCTATATATATATATATATATATATATATATATATATATATATATATAAATACTTCAAATTTGAAATAAACTTTGACTGTACACGTTATGTAATTAAGACAACAATATGTTAAGAAATATATACACATCCACACACAGACTGAACGAGCGAGCAAGACAGACAGAGAGAGAGACAGACAGACAGACAGAAAGAGAGAGAGAGAGAGAGAGAGAAGCAGAGAGATGAAAATTACAAGTTGTCTAGTCAGTATTCACAAGAGATGCGACAGAATATCGCAAGGACATCTTTCCATAAACTCCCTCCTCATTGGAGCTCTGATGGAGCCCAGGGAAGAAAGCCGACCCGAGGGACACGGACGGTGTCCACGTGCTATACCGGAAGACAGATAAGGCGGACTCCGTCACTGCAGTGACACTGATGGAATGACGTGACCTGACTGACCTACGCTCACTGTGCACGTGATACCCGACACAGACCTGCACAGCACGGAGTGCCAAGAACAACAGGTCACAGTAGGAAGGGGGAGGGGGGGAGTGTGCCTGCCACCTCTCTCTCTCTCTCTCTCTCTCTCTCTCTCTTAACTGGACTTTGGTACTTGACAAAACGTTGGTGGCGGTACTTGACAAAGTTGGTGGAAATTCGTATAGACTACTTGGTCTTATACTTGACAATAACCTTTCCCGATCTCATCATGTTTCTGCTTTATGCAAGAAGTTATCGAAAAAAAAATCAGCTCAACAGAATTAATGTTCATGCATGCATCCAAGCCGATATTGACTATGCATCGATATGCTCGGGCGGGGCCAGTAAAAATTGCTTTAAACCTCTAGAAATTCTATACAGACATTCCCTTAAGCTCATTCTTCATAAATCTGTTCAAGCAAATGACTAAACAGAACTAAATATTACCCCCTTTCATCTTAAATGTGGCTTTAACAATGGGTGTTTTTATGTACAAAATCATGAAGAAATTAGCACCGCCCTATCTCTATGGAAAACTCCCGGGGAAAAAATCATTCGTTGCAAGAGTACCATTTTTACCACTCGCCCCAGAACTAACCTCATCATGTCCTCCCTCACTTATTCTGGAGGAAAACTCAGGAATGAAATCCCTGATAATCTTAAAACAAACTGTGGAATAATGAAATTCCCAATATCTTCTTAAAACTAGATCTACCATAGCATCATTCAAAAAAGCCCACCCAAACTGTCAAATGCAACAAATATAATTAGTTCTGGCAAACTCAATGCATATGATGAGAATGATATTTTAGTGCGCCGGCAATAAACCCATTGCTTATTCTCCAAGAATGTGTAAACAGAGAAGAAAGCGCAGTGTAAGTTTGCATGTGTATGTCTGTTTGCATGTGTGTCATGTATGTGTGTGCTTGTGTCTTGAGGTGCATGTGTATAAGACTGTGTGTGCACACACACACACACGCGTTTGTTTGAAGATTTTAATGTGGTAATTGTTTTGTATGATTTTCATGATGTTTCCGTAATCGTATACTTTGATTCATTCATTTGACTATTTATTGTCTTTTATTTGATTTAGTTTATGTTATTTGTTTATTTATTGTAATTCATTTTAATAGTGTGCTTATGTATGTAAATACGTGTGTGATGGCTTCGTGTAAAGAAGCTTTCAGCATATCCGTTCTACCCTCAATAAAACATCTCTCTCTATCTCTATCTCTCTCTCTCTCTCTCACACACACACACACACACACACACACACACACAGAGAGAGAGAGAGAGAGAGAGAGAGAGAGAGAGAGAGGAAGACAGACAGAAAGAGCATTTTCATTTCTCCACAATATTAGCAAGCTACATTCTGAATTCAATCAAAAGAAAGATGTGGTCATTAACACAGATACGAGAGGAAAGAACACAGGATGAGACAAGAGAGACAGAAAGAGAGAGAGAAAGAGGGAGAGAGAGAGAAGAGAGAGAGAGGAACACGCAATTTTCGCAAGAGACGCTTCACGAGTACACACGCCATCACTGTTTCATTTAACTCGTCATTCGAGCTCTGATGAAACCGTTAGAAATAACCTGGACAATAAACGTTGGGTGCGGGTAAGGGGTCTGCCTGTAGTATACTCACACCCTACAAGATCATGCATTGTTGCTTTCAGTTCAGGTGTAATGTCCTGTGATGCAATGCCCTGCCAGGAGCCAGTTGCATTGCTCGGACGGAAGAGCCTAGTATGGTCGCAACCCGCTTCTAAATGTGTGTAGTATGGAACTGACCAATGGCGTAGTTCGGTCAACGTAGGCATTTAGTCACGTATAACTGTCAAAAAGTTAGAACCAAACAATGCAAATGGCACCTGTTCTGCACAACACTGTGCTGCGTTTCACCGCATTCTGTTAACACTAGCTCGCATTGCACAGCACTTGACTGTGTGAACTGTTTTTCTTTTTGCCTTTCATTGTCTGGTGGTGGTATGTTGTGGTGAACGGCATTACTTTGTTCTAAATACTTATATGATGAGCTGTGTTGCGTTGCGTTTTGCATAGACAGACAGACAGACAGGCAAAGACAGAGACGAAGGTAATGGAAATGACAATGAGAGAGAGAGGGCGGGGGGGGGGGAGAGGAGAGAGAAACAGAGACATACAGACAGACAGAATACAGAAGACAGAGGCAGTCTGAGACAGAAGCAGGCAGAAAGGAACACTGACAGAGAGACAGACGTACCTGAAGAGACAGAGACAGAGACACACAGACAGAATACAGTAGATAGACAGAGGCAGACAGAAAGGCATACTGACAGAGAGACAGAGACGTGCATGGAGAGACAGAGACACACAGACGGAATACAGTAGATAGACAGAGGGAGACATAAAGGCACACTGACAGAGAGATAGAGACGTGCATGGAAAGACAGAGACAGAGACACACAGACAGAATACAGAAGATAGATAGAGGTTGTCTGAGACAGAAGGGCACACTGACAGAGACAGAGACGTGCCTGGAGAGACAGAGACACACAGAAAGAATACAGAAGCTAGACAGAGGCAGACAGAAAGGTACACTGACAGAGACAGAGACGTGCCCGGAGAGACAGAGACACACAGACAGAACACAGAAGATAGACGGAGGTTGTCTGAGACAGAAAGGCACATTGACAGAGACAGAGACGTGCATGGAGAGACAGAGACAGAGACACACAGACAGAATACAGAAGCTAGACAGAAGCAGACAGAAAGGCACACTGACAGAGAGACAGAGACGTGCATGGAGAGACAGAGACGTGCATGGAGAGACAGAGACAGAGACGTGCACGCAGTGTTTGCAGGATGTGTTGAAGAAGACCTGCAAACGCAGGTCTCGTTTCAGCACACGTTCCCGTCCCAGCTCTGTTACTGACGGAATAAGATAAGATAAGATAAGATAAGAATAACTTTATTATCTCCAACTGGAGAAATTTGGTCAGGTGCATTATCACAACATAGACAAGTAAACAACATGGGGACCATAACTGTAAAAGCCAACAACAGCTCCTACAAATATTACGAAGATACAAATGTAAAAAAGTATCACATACATCATTTCATACATACATCCACACACTGCAGGTAATAACTAGTATTCTTAATGTAAAAACAGAAAGAATTAAGAAACATTATTTGAATATAATTATAAACATACCTACTATACTGCACATTGATTATAATAGATAAGATAAGAATAAAGATGAATTGTGGAAAACCACAACCAGATAATCAGCACACACCCGCACCGCACCCCCCCCCCCCCCCCCCCACACACACACACACACACACCCCACACACGTGGATAACTTGATTAAACAAGAGTAATAAACATATGTTCTGAAATAAAAAGCATTTCACATATTCACTTTTTAAAACATTGCAATTAATTATTGCAATTAATAATTATGTGTGTGTGTGTGTGTGTGTGTGTGTGTGTGTGTGTGTGTGTGTGTGTGTGTGTGTTGTGTTGTGTGTTATGTGTGTGTGTGTGTGTGTGTTGTGTGTTGTGTGTGTGTGTGTGTTGTGTGTTGTGTGTGTGTGTGTGTTGTGTGTTGTGTGTGTGTGTGTGTGTGTGTGTGTGTGTTATTAAATGCATTGTTTTAATCCAAGCCCTATTTACTTGATAATCTTTATTATTTAATTTATTTTTGAAATGTGCCTTTTCGTTTTTATACATGAACACACTGGATGTTTTTCGTTGACGGAGAGCTGTAAAAATGTTTTTTTTAAAAGGCATATTTATATTCAACTGGATGATGTAAGGCGCTTTCGGCAGCATTGGTAATGGATATCGCGTCACAGAAAAATTATGCATTATCATTATCATCATTGTTCTTAATGATGAGACCTTGTCCTCCTACACTCTGTAGCGGTGACCGTCGTGGACGTACTGCGTGAGATGACTAACCGTTGTCGTGGAGCTGCTGGGACTGGAGTTCAAATCAAATTAACCCTACAATTCCTTTTATCTGCCGGTGCGAGGGACATGAAACAAAACACGAACACATGAAAATCGAACCAGAAAAATGTTATTTGGCTGTTACTGAATCAGATTGTTAATATCTACTTTCATATTCTTTTGAAAATTTCAAAATGTACATCCAACCGTAACAGAACCCTTTCATTTCCTATTTAAAATAATACTAATACTACTAATAATAAAAGTCTGCGAAAATTAAAAAGTTATTGAAAAAAGTATAGGCCTACTTCTTCTTCCACTTAACGACCAACATCAGTATGCTGATGAAAATTGTCGTGTTGTGGGAGGTTGCTGTTGGGCGCAATTTAGCTGGGCTACCGAGGGATGTTCTGTTAACTGAAAGGGAAGATGTGGCGCAGTCCACTGGTGTGTTCCCCTTCCGTGGAATAAAATAAGCTCTCCGATCCCCGCTCTTCTGTTCCCATCTTCACAGCTACTCAGAATGCAAAAATCATTGACGATTAATTATCTGTAACGCTAGAGAGTTGCCCCGCCTTCCCTCCCCCCCCCCTACACACACACACACACACACACACACACGCACACACGCACACACGCCGGCTCTCTCACTCTCTCTAACCCGCACTTCACATTCTGACACTCCATGTGTCATCCTTCAGTTAGTAATTATTAAAGAATGAGCAGTGCTCGGTGAGACAAACGAACCCGAAAGAAAGGAAATTAAAAAGTGGAGCGAGATAGAGAGACACACGATCTTTAGAGATATAACATGTGATCACAAAGCTTGGCGGTTTCAATAAACTCCCCTTTCCAAGCGCTGATGGAATCAAGGGAAGTAACCCTAGTCCCGTGAGCAAACAGGTTCATTCCGAGAGAAAGACAATCCAGGCTCTGTCATTGTCACTGATGGAATGATGCAAGGTGACCCGAGTCTCTCAACACACTTTACCACAGCCGATGTGCACTTGCTGGCTGGGAATGTGGAATGGACAGATTGCCACAGAGTGTTCAGTTGCGTGTCTTAGTTTCGTTTTGTTTTTTTGTTGTTGTTTTTTGTTTGTTTTTGTTTTGTTTTGTTTTGTTTTGTTTTTGCTCTTTTTCAGATTCATACGTATGAATTTGTTGTTTCTCTTCCTGCTGCATGTTGCTGATATTCCGTTGTATAGCATTACAATATCTAATTTTAACTTTCACTTCTGTTATATACCTATTTATTGTGCTGTATTGTACTGTGCTGTGCCGTATCGCATTGTATGCCATCGTATTGTGTTGTGTTTGTGTGTGTGTGTTGAGTTGTTGTTTTGTACTATATCGCCTTGTGTTATTTTGCACTGCAATGCGTTGCGATGCACAACGCTGCATTGGATTGATAGAACTATTATTGTGTTCCACTTTATTTTTCCACCCACCCCTACCCTCTCTCTCTCACTCTCTCTCTTTCTCTGCCACCTGCACTTCACATGTTCACACTCAATGTGTCAAGCAAGTCACATTCTTCAACTGATCAAAGTAACAGCAGCTCTTAGATAAACGAAATCGAAACACGTACACACACGCAATTACACACACACACACACACACACACACACACACACACACACACACACACACACACAGCGAATCAATATAGAGAGGCACGCGTTATTTAAAGACGCAACACGGGATCATGAGGGCTCATGGTTTCAAATAAACTCCCCCATCCGAACGCTAATGAAATCAGGGGAAGAAACCCGAGCCTCCTGATTTGACCAGGAGAAGGCAACCCGGGCTCTGTCACTGTCTCTGACGGAACGATGTGATCGGCACGAGGTGACCTGACCCTCTCTCACTTCACCTCAGCCGATGAGCACGTGCTGGTTTGGGGGTTTTGGAACTGTCGATTTCAAACCGCCAAGGACGTGCATGTAAATGGGGATGGCTCATGTGCAGTGTGTGGCTTTGTTGTTTCGTGTTTCAGTGGCTTGTATTCTGATGCATTTTGTGTCGTTATCTTGTGTTTGCTTGCCTTTTGCTGAAGGCTGTTGTGTTGCTTTGTGTTGTGCTGTATTGTATCGGGTTACACTGTGATGTATTTCATTTTTCGTATCTTAGTTTCTTTCATTACGAGTTTCCATGCCTCAGTTTTGATTCAAGTTGAATACAACGAAACACTTTGTCTATTTGTTTCTCGTATTTGTTTGCATGACGATTTGAGACTAAGCAGTTTGCATCATGACATTACAAAATCAATGATTAAATAATGAAACACGGTGCTGCTCTCACAGAGGCTTGAGATATTTGAGTGACCTTTTCCCCGCATCTTCTCCACCGTTTCAGTGGCATTACTCTCCCACAACGCTTGTTCCGTTTCTCCAAAGATATATATATATATATATATATATATATATATGTGTGTGTGTGTGTGTGTGTGTGTGTCTGTCTGTGTGTGTGTGTGTGTGTGTGTGTGTGTGTGTGTGTGTGTGTGTGTGTGTGTGTGTGAGCGTGTGTGTACATTTTTTTCAGCCACATTCGGGCTCGTTTACTTCAGTCTCAGGTCCGGCGAGAACTCTGACACTGCACTGTTGCCATACAGTTCGGTAATGTTCAGGAATTAGTCTGTCTGTTCTGATTCAAAACATGCAAGACACCAGTTACTAAGCACCCTACTAACGACAACAATGGCTTAGTCGCGGAGACAGACTGAGCGTCCCTTCCACAGTGGAGAGTCCTACGAACGCCACCACATCCCTCCGGCGACAGCCCCCCATGAATCTGCCGACACCAAAGACCTTTTGACAGGAACTCACCCCCCCAAAAAAAACGGAAGTGGTGTGGGAATTGAAGCTGACGTTACCACAAAAGCATGTCATGAAAGGCCACAGGTGTATTCATTTTCCATATCAATGATGGATGGGGATAAAGATGACGACGAGGCTGCGATTGGTAGCCTTTTTAGATTTGGACGTTCATTTTAGGTTTGGGACAACGTGGTGTGTCTGTGCTCTACGCTTCCTTTCGTAATATTTTCCGGGCATCGACCAGGCCCGAGAGATACAAACACCTGCAGGACGGGTCAGGAAATTTGAGCAACACTCCCGAATATGTAACCGTGAAGTGGATGATCCTCGACTGTGCACCAGTTTTCCCAATTGAGCCCAAAGCACACTCAAACATTGGGTAGAAGCCAGCCACGGGCAAAAAAAAAAAAAGATAAAAAAGATAAATGAATAAAAACCCAACTCACTTTTTCTACGGCTCGAACCCAAGTCGTCCAAGTCGTCAGTCCTCTACGCTAACCACATTGCCACGGCGGCTGGTGTGAGTCAACTTTCCATGTGTAAATAAAAATCAAACAGATATTCACTTTCAGTATATGTTTCTCAAGGAGGCGTCGATGCGTTTGGATAAACCCATATACGCTACACACGCATCTGCTCGGAAGATGCCTGACAGCAACATAACCCAACGCGCTTGTCAGGCCTTCAGTGCATGCATAAATGTTCGCGTATTTCTACCAATCAGAGTGGGTTTCTTCCATGGAATTTTGTCAGAGGCCAACACTTTTGTTACCAAGGGTTCTTTTTTAGTGCGCCAAGTGCGTGCTGCACACGGTACCTCGGTTTATTGTTTCATGCGAATGACTAGACGCTCAGTTTGATTTTCCAGTCTAACTTAGAAGAAAGGGCGAGAGCGGGAATCAAACCCGGACCCTCACGGACACTGTGTTGGCAGATAAACGTCCTAACCATTCTGCCACCGTCCTCCCTGACCCAAACTACACAGAGGGAAAATCAATCAGTCAATATCTCTTCTTCTCAGTTACAGATGGATCGATTCTTTTTTGCTCTTTTCGTGCAGTCAGTGATGAGAAATTGATGAGATCCCCCCCCCCCCTCCCCCAGTAACAGCACTGGATCAAACATTTCAGAAAGTAAATACATTTTTTTTTCCACGCTGTGTTGCAAGTAACTTCTTGAAGTAGGCCCATGACAAAAATAATTTTGCTGGAAACCTCACTTCGTCACGTGTCGATTAAATTGAACCAGACTGGATTGTGTTGATATTTTAACCACCACCCCACTCCCATCCCCACCCACCAGAACAAAAAGGATTGTTTTCCCCAGCGGAATTCAGTTACCGACGACCCATCTGACTTTGAATAGTGTTCGTGGATTCCCCTGTCCATTTTTTCTCAAGCCAGACCAATCTTCCGCATCTTTCACCGAATCAGACTCAGACTGTATCTTTTTAAACTTGTTTTTCGTTCAAATATTCTGAACCCACCCCCCACCCCACCCCCTCCCTCCCAGTATTTGACAGTGGAATGTCTGGGCGTGACTGGAATCGTTTCCTCTCTCTCTCTCTCTCTCTCTAATCTCTCTCTCTCTCTCTCTCTCTCGCACACACACACACACACACACACACACACACACACACACACACACACACACAGCTGTGCGTCATTTAATGACCCCCATATCTCTCCTTCTCTGTTGATCTTAGCCAGGTTTTTCTATTTTAGAGCAGGGGGGGGGGAAGGAAACGAGGCAGACAGCGAAAGAAGTGGGCAGACAGCTTCACTGAGTGGACAGAGAGGAGCTTTGCAGAAACTCGTGCCCTATCCCACGACCGCCAGTAATGGATCATGTTGGTGATGCATGCAGCAGCGAAACGCAGCGCCCCCACCACCAAACCAGGTTTCAGGACCAGTGAGTGCGTGCGTGTGTGTGTGTTTGTGTATGTGTGAGTGTGCGTGTGTGTGTGTGTGTGTGCTCAGTAACTCTGTGTGTGTGTATGCGTGCGTGTGTGTGCGAGCATGCGCGTATGTGCTTGTGCGTGTGTGTGTGTGTGTGTGTGAGTGTGAAGTAACCGAACTCAGAGCTGTCTGGGCTTTCAAACGGACACATTTGGCCATTTCGGTGCTCGATAAATCCATATGCGTTGTGCCTTATCTCGCAGACATCCTGCAAACAGTGCTGTTGACCTTACTAGGCAGGAGACTTCGTTGCTCGGAAAGAGTTCGATACGGAAAAAATTCTGTGGATGGTGGCGGAGGGAGGGGGATTAGTTCCGTGTGTGTGTGTGTGTGTGTGTGTGTGTGTGTGTGTGTGTGTGTGAAGCGAGCGAGCGCGCGCGCACTCGTGTGTGTGTGTGTTTAAGAGGCAGTCAGAATTAGCATGCAGGCAGAAAGAGAAAGAAATACAGTTACAGGAATATTTGAGATAGTTACACTTTACTCACAGTCTGTCCAATCTTTCGCAGCTCTTCATTTTAACCTCTGACGTTGTTTTATCTCCTTCCCTGTCTCAGTCACCCCGCCTCCTCTTTCTATCACTCCCAACCCATCCCCAACCCCCACGCGCATGCATACACACACAATACCCCCACAAAACCCCTACCCCACTCCACCCCTTGCCTAATGTCACTTTACAGTGAAAAAAACGTTACACCAAAGAAAGAAAAAAGACAGAAATACAGATATTGTGACAGAAGAGAGAGAGAGAGAGAGAGAGAGAGAGAGGGGGGGGGGGGGGGGGGGGACACGAGGAGAAAGAAGGAAAAGGAAGAATATACTCGGAATCTAGACGCCTGCAAGTGTAAGCATCTGTAAAGAACGAGTTCGGTAGATATAATGCACGGGCAGCATCCTGTTATTCGCACGATGTGTGACTCAGCTTTCTGTGAATCAACAGTTCTCTCTTTC